>NC_135804.1:91188579-91488579 GCF_964213995.1 Mustelus asterias
GAAAGATTTGCCCTGGTGAGGTGGGGGAGGGGGAAATCACTGGATCGGACCTTACTGCTGGGATTCTCAGAAGACTGAGGGAGAGGATTTTAGATGATCCCTGGATGTTAAAAAACATGGAGAAGAGATCCCCTTTGGAAGCTGCAAGATTGTTTCCTGTCAAGCCTGCAATTCTGTGCAGTGTGCTATAAAGTTTAAATGTGGTGTGGGGTTTTTAAGTTGTTAAATGCTAATAAGAGATGCATTTTCTGTAGTTGAGAGTATTAGTTGTCTACTCAGTAATGCTTAGTTCATGTGAGTTTTAGTTTGTTACTGTAAAATTCTTAAAACTTAAAATTTGTCAGCCTAGTTGTTTAAATTAGTCACTGGAAATTCAAATGTTTTTTAAAGATGTCGGTCTCTATGGGAATCAACAAAAATAAAGACCGGGGAGATGAAAAATGAACTATAGGCTCATTATTATACATTTTGCACTATTGCACAGTCACCTTGAACCCTAGTATTTGAGATCACATTTTTCCTTTTGCTTTTCTGCTTCAATCTCTCAGTGGTCTCCTTACTGAAACATTCACAACTTCTCACCTTTCTCTTTCAGCTCTTAGTCTTGTGTCAGCCACTGTAGCACAGCATCTCACTTAGTCTATGGGTGGGATTTTCCTGCCATTCCCATCGGCAGATGATCCAGCCCTGCCAATGGTGTGCCCTCATTGTGGGTCCCCTGGTGGTGAAGGGTGGGAATAATGGGAAACTCTGTTGACAGCAGCAGGACCAGAAACATAGGGCCCTATTTTACCATTTTGATTCTAACTGCTGGGCGGAGTTGAAACTGGGAATGCTTCAGATCGACTTTTGGGCCCGTTCTGAGGCGCTCCCATACACACTCTGCCTGTAAGAATGTCAGCGATTCCGAATCGTGTTGCACAAGTCTGTGGGTGGGGCTTAACGCACCCGAAAACCTGCAGCTCCGATCGGAGCCTACAACTGTGTATGCTTAAAAAAAAAGTCAGAAAAAAAAAGGCAGAGAGATCCCCCCTCCACCCTTCCACTCCACCAATCTCAGGCAGAGTGGCAGCGGACCCCTCCCCCTTTCCCCCCACTGATCTCAAGCAGAACAGCAGCGAAACCCTCTTCCCCTCCACTGATCTCAGGCAGACAGAACCCTCTTCCCCTTCCCCCCTAGGAGCCCCCCCAATGTGATGCAGAGCGATCTCCCTTCCCCCTCCCTCCCTCCCTCCCACCGATTTCAGGCAGAGAGCTTCCCCCTCCCCCTTCCTCCCACCGATCTCAGGCAGAGTCAAACTCCCCTCCCCCTCGCCTTCACTCAGACCCTCTTGCACAAGGCCCCCATCTCCTCCAGACTCCGATGGCTGTGTGACACGTCCCTCTCTCTGCAAGTGCTCAATTGCCTACCCCTCAATGTTAACAAGCAAACTGCATGGAACTTGCTGGAATGCTCTGCCAAACTGCCTGCAGCTGTTCTGCCTTAATGAGGAGCAGCACCATTAAAAACTCAAGGCAGGCAGGCAGTGCAGGAAAACACAACAGCCTCCTGATTTACTGAGTCGAGCTCGGGAGGCTGCTGGATGAGGCAGAGGTGAGGCAGGACACCCTCTTCCTCCCAGGAGAACCCAGACCCAGAGGGGCTGATGGCAATGCGGCCTGGGAGGCAGTTGCCGCCTTGGTTAGTGCCAGGGCACTGGCCCCCAGAACAGGGAAGCAGTGCCGTAAGAAGGTCAATTACCTCATCTGGGCAGCAAGGGTGAATGCTTAACCCCATCTAGCATCTTCCCCCAAATCTCCCCCAGATCCTCCCATCCCCAGCACCCTGCATGCTTCCAGCTGCTGACCCCCAAGCACCTCCTTCCTATCCCCTCCCAAGAGTAGCACTACGCTTGCCCTCTAAGGGCCACCACCTGATACTCTGCAGGAGTCACGCAATCATTTCTTGCATGGCATGCTGTCATGAGAGCTGTCAGCCCTCCAGTGCCTGGGTGGTGTTGCTCAGCATGCTCCTCCTCCTCCTCCTCCTCCTCTTTCTTCTGCTGGTCATCCTCCTCCCCAGTGACACCCAGCAGGTCGGCCTCCATGTCCTCCTCCTCCTCCAATAGGTCACCTCTTTGCTATGCCAGGTTGTGTAGAGCGCAGCACACCACCACAATGCGGGAAGAGATCACAGGGCTATATTGTAGGGCCCCGCCCGATTGGTCCAGGCAGAGGAATGGCATTTCGAGGAGCCTTATGCACCTCTCCACTATCGCATGGGTGGCTACATGGGCCTCATTAAAGCGGGTCTCCACCTCAGTCACAGGCCTCCGCACAGGCATCATCAGCCATGTCCGAAGCGGGCAACCCATATTATCCATGAGCCACTCCCACAGCCTGGGCTCCTCCTCAAATGCCTCCAGGATGTCAGATCTCCTGACAATGAAGCTGTCGAGCACGCTGCCTGGGTGTCTTGCACAGATGTGCATAATGTTCATATTGTGGTCACACATCAGTTGGACATTCAGGGAGTGGAACCCCTTTCTGTTGATGAAGCTTTGTGGATTCTGCAGCAGGGCCTTGAGGGTGATGTGTATGCAGTTGATGATCCCCTGTACGTTAGGTATCCCTGCAATGGCTGTGAACCCTGCAGCCCGGGCTTCCTGATGGGCCTGGTCCAGGTTAAATTTGATCTACTGCCCAGCCCGGGCATACAGGGCTTCAGTGACCTGCTTGACACAGGTGTGCACGGCTGACTGGGAGATGCTACAGACATCTCTGCTCGAGGTCTGGAAGGAGCCAGTTGCATAGAAGTTCAGAGCGGCTTGTCAATTTGACAGCCATCGAGAGTGGGGGTGCCCCCCCCCCCTGCCTGGAGGTGCCAGGTCCTGCAACAGGTGGCACAGATGTTGCACTGTCTCCTTTCGGAGGCGGAGTCATCGGCAGCACACGGTGTCTGACACCTGTTCAAATGACACTCGTGCACGGAGCTGCCGGGATCTCTGCTCCCTCCTTCTCTTGCGGCATTCTCCATTGGTCTCGGGTGGGATCATGCGAAACTCGGTAAAATATGTCCATAGAATCCCTACATTGCAGAAAGAGACTATTTGGCCCATTGAGTCTGCACCGACAACAATCCCACCCAGGCTCTATCCCCGTAACCCCACCTATTTACCCTACCAGTCCCCCTGACACTAAAGGGCAATTCTAAAGGGCAATTTAGCATGGCCAATCAACCTAATCCGTACATCTTCGGAGTGTGCGAGGAAATCAGAGATCCCACCACTGGTGGGCCAGCTACGCTACCTCAAAACATGCTGTGGAGGGCAGAAACTTCCATCCTATATTTGTAAAATGCATTCATTTGTTAAATAGCCTGGTCTCATTATACTTAATTGCAGCACATTAATCATGGCTTAGTAGGTGATTCCACACGGAGCTAACATTTACACCAGCAGTTGATATTTATATTATACTTTTTATTTAAAACGTGTGGACAGATGTCGACTCGCATTTACACCAGAGAGAACAGCAAAGGGAAAGTATTTCTCTCTCCATTGTCTATGTTTCCCAAATATAAACAACAGCCGAAACTGAATTAACTGCATCTGATGTACCCAGGAAAATGAAATGCTACAAATTGCCATTGTGTCTGGTACATCTCGAGTGTTTAAACTAAACGTGGAGAGGCTGTTGCATTTATCTGACCATCTCTGATGGCGTCTCCGTACACAGAACTAACTAAACAGGCTTGTGAAAACTTTACTCGATTGCAAATGCAGCAGCACACAACCTAAAAAATAAAAAAATAAGGAAAATAATGTCTTCAGATACAGCTGTTAGATGAGACATGCATGAATAAACAAACTGAGTTTCCTTTTTTTAAATCAATATATGATAGAAAAAGGCAACACCAGTGGAAAGGTACAAATGAGTTGTGATCACATGTCTATTTACAATTAAATGTTATTTGTATTGGTGCTGCGCTTGTTCAAAGCTGGCTTTCTGGAACACTGGGAATGTTTGCCATGCAAAATATAGCAAGTGTATATCTTTTCATTCAGATTTATTTCGTGCTTATCAGCAAAAGTAATGTTACTGCTAGAAAATAGAACACCTCTCATTTCATCAACCAATGTCAACATCAAGCATTTTTAGGTTAGTAGCAGTACAGCTGGATGACAAAAGTCCCACAATAACCTTGGCTCTAACAGGCCGTAAGCCCATCTTCTCTCTCCTCCAACCTCTTACTCCCAAAACATTCTGATATCCAGCATTTCCCACGTCAGCCACCCTGGTGCAGTGAGAAATATCTTTCTGAAGGCAGATCCAGTATCGGAGATTTTCCTCAGTCTCTAACCTAGCCATAGCTAACCTGACAGCATCGCACAATTACATTAAGAACTGAAAATATTATATTCCGAGCCATTAACTTTCCTTTCCATGACAAGTATAATACTGCAGAAATAAAAATGATACTGAACAAATCTGCATGAGCTATGAATACAAAAGCAAAATTAAGTAATGTAACCTTTGGGCCCGCAGTACAAAACCGTGACTAATTGCCAATCAGCAATGTCAACCCTTATTTTAACATGATTAGCCAATGGCAAGGGACTGTGTTTGGATTTGATGCTGCCTTACATTCAGCTTAAACTTATGCTCCATTGATCAAATGTTCCATTTCGGGTAGCTTCAGGACATGGAGGCAAGTTTCCTGGGATGAAGAGGTTATCATATGAGGTAAGTTTGAGCAGATTCGCTCAAACACATCAGAGTTTAGAAGAATGAGAGATGATCTAATTGAACATATAATATTATGAGTGAACTTGACAAGGTAGATAGTGAGAGGATGGCTCCCTTTGTGAGGGAATCTAGAACTGAGAGCACAATTACAAAATAAGGAGTCTCCCATTAAAGAGATGAGAAATGCCTACTTTCAAGGGGATTGTTAGTCTTTAGAATTCCCTTCCCCCCAGCGAGCAGTGGAAGTGGAGTCATTGGATGTATCTGCGCCTGAGTTAGAAAGATTTGGGAAGCGATTCTCCCAAAAAAATTCTAAGTGTTGAATTGGCACAAAAACTGGAGTAAATCATGCTGTTCTTTTCAGCGGGAGTTTCAAAATGAATCTCCCACATTCAAATAAACAGAGTGCACGAGCATGAATCACGCGAAAGATCTGTGGGTGGGGCCTATTCCTGCTGGGGAGGCCGGCAGTTCACCACGCATTTCAGCGCCAAGATCGGCGCATGCGCAGTGGCCCTGCACTGCCGGCCTACCGATCGCTGGTCAGCTCGACCGCTGGCCAGCCTGCAACTCCTGCATCACCGGCTATGTGACCCCATCCCCACGGCCCGATCGCTGGCCCACATTCCCTCTCCATCTGACGAAGGAGCAGCGCTCCGAAAGTTAATGGTATTTGCTACCAAATAAACCTGTTGGACTTTAACCTGGTGTTGTTAAAACTCTTACTGTGTTCCCCCAAACATTCCCAGGCCAGCCTCGAACATCCCCCACCCCTGCCCCGATGTTCCCCCCTCACTTGCAGTCCGAATCTCCCCCTCCGATCCCCATGCCCCCACCACCAGCCCTGACCACTCCCCCCACAGTCCTGATCCTCTCCATAAGTCCTGACCTGCCCCGATGGCCAGCCCCGATCTCTGGCCTTCCTCCCTCTGTCACTCAGCCCAAATGCAGAGTGGCAGCGGGAACCTCCACCCCAACTGATTACCCCCTCCCTCCGAGTGGCCCAGTCCCCATTTGGCCCTGCCCCAATTAGACCCCCCCCCCCCTTGGTACTGCCCGATGCCCAAGGCGCAGTGCCAGCATGCCCCCTGGGCATTGGCACTTTGCCCGTTGGGTAGTGCTGGGGATCCAGGCTGGTATTGCCAAGTTGGCAATGCCCAGGGGGCATCCCTCACCCCAGCGCCCAACCCTCTGGAACCTTGATGGCCCCCCTTCACTCCACTGGGATCGGGCCTCCAGATTTCAGTCCCGGGCCCACTGATGGGATCTAAATTGTATTTAAATTAGAATCTGCATACATTATTCATCTCCGCATTGATTTCTGGCGCGGTGTTGACAGCGCCGGAAACCCGGCTGCCGGAGAATCGTGGAGGCTGTGGTGCCCAGCGGAGAGCCCGCTAAGTGATCTCCACTTGAGTCTCCCGGCCCGCTGCACTACAAAAGCAGCGCAGTGGGATTGGAGACTCACCCCCTTGGATCTACAAGGGAGTCAAGGGTTAGGGCATGCAGGCAGAAAAATGGAGTTAAAGTCAGGATCAGATCAGCCATGATCTTAGAGAATGGCAGAACAGGCTCAAAGGGCTGAATGGCCTACTCCTGTTCCTATTTCTTACAATGTGGGGATGCCGGCGTTGGACTGGGGTAAACACAGTTAGAAGTTTAACAACACCAGGTTAAAGTCCAACAGGTTTATTTGGTAGCAAATGCCACCCCTATGCTAGTGGCATTTGCTACCAAATAAACCTGTTGGACTTTAATCTGATTGTTGTTAAACTTCTAACCCTATTTCTTACAGACATGGGTCATTTTAACTTGTCTATCCTCGGGTGTGCAAATTTAGAATTGACTTGCTCTAATCTTTCCAATTCTCCTTGCCTCTTACTTCTTAAAGCAAAGTAAACCAAAACGTGCGATGAAAGGTTAAAATAAATAACTGGTTTGCCATTACAGCAGCTGAGTCCTACACAATTTTGTGTACTTTTGTCCTGTCACCCACTGCTCACTATCTGAATACATGAATAATCATCTTCAATGTGCATTAGCTTACAATCAGCTCAGCTCTGATTACGAGCTGTAACAAATCTGGTGCCACTGCTGTCATCGTTAATAAATTTCTGACATCAGTGATGGTTAATTATTGATTAAGTTGGAGCTTCCACCACTAAGAAAATGCTCAGTCATTCCTCTGAGAGGACTGGATACTAGCGCTTCTCTCCTTTATCCCCATCCCCAGTTTGCAATTACCCCCAGCCAGAATGGTCAAAATCACACTAACCTGCAGAATAACAGTTTGATAAATATTTAATCTACTCACGGCAAACAATGGATTCTTACTTTTACACTGCCTCCAACTGATATTTTATTTATTGAAATAATAAATGTCACAGCCAATATTTCAAACTGTCAAAACCTTGGAATCAACACACGAGATGGTTATGTCTACATTTCATACATATTCATATTTCACAATTTGTTGTCTTGCGATTATTTGTTCTAAACAGTATAGAATTGGATTGCTTGTGAATGCTTGTGTAGGATAATACTCATGCTCTTGGACATTTTCAGACAAAACTGCAAAGCCATTTAAACTCAAAGTAACTGTCCCTGTTTTTGCACTGGAAAGTATGATTTTATAATTCAGCACAGATCAGGGATCAAACCTAGGATTTGAAAATCGATGTGTCCATGCTTTAAGGCATTGGAACATAAATAAAATATTGAGTAACCTACTTATTGTTGTGGTCAATTATTGTTTTTTGGTTGTTGGGCTTCGCATCATAACATCCCGTTGAATATGCATAGAATCCCTACAGTGCAAGAGGAGGCCATTCAGCCTATCGAATCTGCACTGACTCCCCAACAGAGTATCTTACCCAGGTCCAGCTCACAGCCAATCTGATAAGGCAGATGGGATGACAAGTTAAATCTGTCAAAGGAAGAATTTCTTGTTGAAAGGACACAGAAGAGTTCAGAATGGCTGAACTTGATACTGATTACCGAGGCTTCAGAAACCACAGGAATGGAGAGGGAACCTGGGTCTTAGACTCTTATCTGGAGATCCGGCCATGAATCTGTGATACTGAGGGATTGAAAAAAGGTGCTGCTTCCTATGGACAGGAATAAGAGGCCAGCTTCACAACTAAACCAAACCAGTGAGCAAAGATGTGGCTGAGGAAGTAAGGAACATGAGTTTGGTGCTTCAAACCTGGAGATAGTACCTCAGAAGTTCAAGCACCTCAGGAGGACAGGGAAGGTGTGCAGCATAAAACGTTCAAATGCTGAGCCTTACGCTGTAACTTCCCCATCATTCGCTTACACAACAGACCTTACAGCAACAAACCTGGCTGTTCCACTCATTCCTCTTTATTCAGGTACCTCCTCACATCCCCATCTGAACAGCAAAAACTCACCCTGACCTTCATCTCTGTGTCATCTCATACCTATGCCTCACAGTCAACCTCCACAAATATCGTCCTTCCCTCCATGTTACACAATCCATTCCTTACACACGCAAGTCTCTGCTTCCTGCTCTTGCAGGAGAAGGGAATGCAGAACTCCAGGGAGAGGCAGAGTACGGAAGAAGGGTTTGGTGGAGTGGTGGATGGAGATGCTCACCCCCCTCGCCCATCCCCCACCTGCCAGTAGACCCTGTGTTGGGAACCTTGCCTCCTTCCAGCTGGATCTCTCTGTGTATATTCTTTAAGTCCTGTATTGTGGAGCAGTGGGTGGCTGAGGAGAAGGCAGCCGGTGATGATGTTGCTGGTGTTTCTCCTGTTGCTCATTGTGTTAGTCTGCTTGTACCAAGGTAGAACTGCATTAGCTGCTCCTGTTCAGTGGCCAAGTCTGGGAACAGGCAACTGCAGTTCGAGATGAGTGTACTCCCCACTCTGCTCTCACTGATTGATCCTAGTGAGTTCAACAGAGCTTGGAGACCCATGAGTTGTCTGCTACAGCAAGACTTCTCCTTAAGATGTCAGTTAATTAGGAATTTAAATATTGAAATTACTTACCTGACAACTCCATTGGGGGTTTCCTGGTCCCCTACAACCCCATTCTGGTTAAATCCAGAATTAGGTGGGATCATGTCAGTTGCTCACCTGATTTCAGTGTGGAAAATTAAAGCACATTGGATTGGGGGTAGTGTATTGAGATGGATAGGAAACTGGTTGCTTGACAGGAAACAAAGAGGAGGAATAAACGGGTCTTTTTTTGAATGGCAGACAGTGACTTAGTGTGGTATCGCAGGGATCAGCGCCAGGATCAACTGGGCCAATGGGCTGACGAATGGCAGATGGAGTTTAAATGCAAGGTGATGCATTTTGACAGATTGAACCAGGGCAGGACTTACTCAGTTAATGGTAGGGCGTTGGGGAGAGTTACAGAACAAAGAGATCTAGGGGTACATGTTCATAGCTCCTTGAAAGTGGAGTCACAGTTGGACAGAGTGGTGAAGAAGGATTCGGCCTGCTTGGTTTCATTGGTCAGAACATTGAATAGAGGAGTTGGGACATCTTGTTGAAGTTGTACAAGACATTGGTAAGGCCAAACTTGGAATGCTGTGTACAGTTCTGGTCACCCCATTATAGAAAGGATATTATTAAACTAGAAAGAGTGCAGAAGAGATTTACGAGGATGCTACCAGGACTTGATGGTTTGAGTTATAAGGAGAGGCTGAATAGACTGGGACTTTTTTCTCTGGAGCATAGAAAGCTGAGGGGTGATCTTATAGAGGTCTATAAAACAATAAAGGGCAAGATCAGCGAGATAGTCAATATCTTTTCCCAAAGGTAGAGGAGTCTAAAAATAGAGGGCATAGATTTAAGGTGAGAGGGGAAAGATACAAAAGGGTCCAGCAGGGCAATTTTTTCACACAGAGGGTGGTGAGTGTCTGGAACAAGCTGCCAGAGGTAGTAGTAGAGGCGGGTACAATTTTGTCTTTTAAAAAGCATTTAGACAATTACATGGGTAAGATGTATATAGAGGGATATGGGCCAAATGCGGGCAATTGGGACTAGTTTACGGGTTTAAAAAAAAGGGCAGCATGGACAAGTTGGGCCGAAGGGCCTGTTTCGATGCTGTGAACCTCTATGACTCTATGACCCCAACTATTCACAATATATATTAATGAGTTAGTTGAGAGAACTAAATGTAATACCTCAAAATGTGCAGGTGGATGGGATGGGTGAGTTGTTAGGAGGATGCAGAGATGCTTCAGTGTGATTTGGACAAGCGGAGTGAGTGGGAAAATGCATGACAGAAGCAGTATAATATGGATAAGTGTGAAGTTATCCACTCTGGTAGCAAAAACAGGAAGGCAGATTATTATCGGAATGGCTACAGATTTGGAGGGGGGAATGTACAATGAAACCTGGGTGTCCTTGAACCCAGGTTTCATTGTACATTCAATGAAAGTCACTGAAGGTAAGCTTCAGTGCAGCAAGCGCTTAAAAGGCAAATGGTATGTTGACCACCATAGTGAGAGGATTCAAGTACAGGAGTAGTAACCACCGTAGTGGGTCGGATATCAAACAGTAACGAGACAGAGTACAGGAATGAGATAGAGAATCTGGTGAACTGGTGCGGCAACAATAATCTCTCCCTCAATGTCAACAAACTGAAGGAGTTTGTCATCGACTTCAGGAAGTGTAAAGGAGAACATGCCCCTGTCTACATCGATGGGGAGGAAGTAGAAAGGGTCAAGAGCTTCAAGTTTTTAGGTGTCCAGATCACCAACAACCTGTCCTGGTCCCCCCATGCCGACACTATAGTTAAGAAAGCCCACTAACGCCTCTACTTTCTCAAAAGACGAAGGAAATTTGGCATGTCAGCTCCGACTCTCACCAACTTTTACAGATGCACCATAGAAAGCATTCTTTCTGGATGTATCACAGCTTGGTATGGCTCTTGCTCTGCCCAAGATTGCAAGGAACTACTGGTAGCCCAGCCTCCCATCCATTGACTCTGTCTACACTTCCTGCTGCCTCAGCAAAGCAGCCAGCATAATTAAGGACCCCACACAGCCTGGAAATTCTCTCTTCCACCTTCTTCCTTCGGAAAAAAGATACAAAACTCTCGGTCATGCACCAACCGACTCAAGAACAGCTTCTTCCCTACTGCTATCAGATTGTTGAATGGACTTACCTCGCATTAAGTTGATCTTTCTCTGCACCCTAGCTATGACTGTAGCACTACATTTTGCATTCTCTCGTTTCCTTCTCTATTAACGGTATGTTTTGTCTGTATAACACGCAAGAAACAATACATTTCACTCTATGTTAATACATGTGACAATAATAAATCAATTCAAATCAATGTCTTGCTGCAATTATATAGTAACTTGGTGAGACCACATCTCGAATACTGTGTACAGTTTTGGTCTCCTTACCTGAGGAAGGATGTTCTTGCTATAGAGGGAGTACAGCAAAGGTTTACCAGGCTAATTCCTGGGATGGCAGAATTGACATACGAGGAGAGATTAAATCAGTTAGGATTATATTTGTTGGAGTTCAGATGAAGAGGGGATCTCATAGACACTTATAAAATTCTAACAGGAGAAGACAGGGTCGATGCAGGAAGGATGCTCCCGATGGTGGGAATGTCCAGAACTGGGGGTCACAGTTTAAGGATGTGGGGTAAACCACTTAGGACTGAAATGAGTAGAAATTTCTTCACCCAGAGAATGATGAACCTGTGGAAATCTCTACCACAGAAAGCAGTTGAGGCCAAAACATTGTGGACCGGATCCTCTGACCTCATCCGAGGCTGGGACTCTCCAGTCTTACTGCTGTGAATGAAGATTTGGCTGGATGCCAAATTATCCGTCCTTGCTGTCAGTTGTAGTGGGACATGGAAGACTGGACAATTCCGGCCTGTATGTTTTCAACAAGGAATTAGATATAGCTCTCGGGGATAAAGGGATCAAAGTTATCGGGGGAAAGCGGGGACAGGTTATTGGCTTGGATGACTAGCCATGATCATAATGAATGGCAGAGTAGGCTCAGAGAGCCAAATGGCCTACTCCTGCTCCTATTTTTCTCTTTTTCTCTTTTTCTATGATAGTTTTCAGAACTTTAACTCCTCTGCCCACCCACCACCTTTGGCATTTAAAATTCTACCCCATGTCTTTTGCATGTGCCTTTCTCTAATCTCTCAGTCATCAGGCCTCAGAAAACCTAGTGTGACAGAACCTGAAGCAAATCGTTAAGTTTTATTTTATAAATGGCAAGTGAACAAATGGACAGATAAAACAAATTCCATTTCATTCACTCAATCACATTTAGTCATGTGTTGTTATCTGTTTGGTTCCCCTTTCCTACTTCTGTTTGTTTTTAAATGCTGTTCATCTGTACAATCTTCCTGTTCTGTGGAAGGGTTCTGTACCTGAAATAACAATTTGTTTTCTCTCAACAGATAGCGCCAGACAAACTGACTCTTTGCAATGATTCCTGTTTCTGTTTTAGAATTTGCTTTTTATTAATAATAGCTGACTCATTAACACCAACTCACCCCCAGGAATAAAAAACAGTGAAAATTGGAAATGACCAGTAAAACCTCTCCAAATTGGTATACATTAAAATGGTACTCCAGTACTTTTGGTGCCAGCATTACTGGGATTTAAACCATTTTGAATTGGGTTTTCCTGAACCCAGTGCCCCCTATCCTTCCCTAACCCCAAACATCCCAGACCCAATCCCGTCAATCGCATTTCCTCAACGTGTGATTTTTCAAATCTATGCAAATACTATTTTGCTAATTCCAGGCATTCATAAGCAATATTAATCCATGTTCTGGACTGCAAATTGTAGGTCCGATCAGATCTTGAAGCCTGCTTCATGAATATCATTTGAAAATACTTATAACACTTATGCTGTGTACTGTGCTTTATACTTGCCCTCCCCTGCGTTGTTCGAAAGCAGAAATAGACCACTATGACACTGACACAATAATCTCAAAGAACAAAGACCAAAGAACAAAGTAAAGTACAGCACAGGAACAGGCCCTTCGGCCCTCCAAGCCTGTGCCGATCATGATGCCCTAACTAAAGTAAAAAAAACCTGACTGCCCCTACTCAGTCTGTATCCCTTTCTCTCCTCCCTATTCATGGACAGTTCCAGATGCCTATTAAATGTTGCTAATGTGCCAGCTTCCACCACCACCTCTGGAAGCACGTTCCAAGCACCCATCACTCTCTGTGTGAAAAACGCCCCCCACACATCTCCCTTAAACTTTCTCCCTCTCACCTTGAACCTGTACCCTCTTGTAATTGACACTTCCATGCTGGGAAAAAGCCTCTCACTATCCAACCCGACTATGCCTCCATAATTTTGTAGACCTCTGTCAGGTCTCCCCTCAACACCCTAGTTTATTCAACATCTTCTCATAGTCAAAACCCTTGAGACCAGGCAACATCCTAGTGAACCTTCTTCGTACTCTCACCAAAGCTTCCACCTCCTTCTGGTAGTGTGGCGACCAGAACCACACGCAATACTGCAAATGCAGCCAAAACAAAGTTTTATAAAGCTGCAACATGATTCCCCAACTCCTGTACTCAATGCCCCGGCTGTTGAAGGCATGCATGCCATAAGCTTTCTTAATTACCTTGGCCAGCTGTGTTGCCATTTTTAGGGAACTGTGGACCTGCATGCCCAGATCCCTCTGTATGTTAATCTTCCAAAGGGTTCTGCCATTCACAATATAATTCACACCTCAATTTGATCCTCCAAAATGCATCATTTCACATTTTTCTGGATTAAACTCCATCTGCCATTTCTTTAACCAAGTTTTCAATTTATTTATATCCTGTCGTATCCTCTGACAATCCCCGGCACTATAAGCAACTCCACCAATCTTCGTGTCATTGCAAACTTATTAATCAGTCCACCCACATTTTACTCCAGATCCTTTATATATACTACAAACAACTGAGGTTCCAGCACTGATCCCTGCGGAACACCACTAGCTACAGATCTCCATTCTGAAAAATACTCTTCCATCGCTACTCTCTGACTTCTATAACCAAGCCAGGTCTGTATCCATCTAGCCAGCCCTCCCAAATCCCTTGTGATTTTAGTTTTTGTACCAGTCTGCCATGTGGGAACTTGTCAAATGCCTTACTAAAGTCCATATAAATGACATCCACAGCCCTTCCCTTATCAATTTTCTTTGTCACCTCTTCAAAAAACTCAGTTAAGTTGGTGAGACATGACCTTGCACGTACAAACTGTGCTCCCTGTCACTAACTAGTCCATTTTCTTCGAAATGTGCATACATCCCCTCAGTACCTTCTCCAAAAGCTTCCCCACAACTGATGTCAGACTCATCGGCCTATAATTTCCTGGATTATTCCTGCTTCCTTTCTTAAACAAGGGAATAACATTGGCTGATCTCCAGTCCTCTGGAACCTCACCTGTGGTCAAAGAGGATATGAAGAAACAGCCTCAGCTGTTTCTCCCCTTGCCTCCCACAGTAACCTGGGATAGGTCCCATCCACCCTGGGGACTTGTCTACCTTCACGCAATTTAGGATATCCAGCCTTTCCTCCTTCAATATATTGACATTCTCCAGACCATCTGCACATCTATCCCTGACCTCAACATCCATCATGACCTTCTCCTTGGTGAGTACTGAAACAAAGTATCCATTTAAGGATCGCACCCACTTCCTGTGGCTCCATGCAGAACTTCCCTCCATTGTTCTTGAGTGGGCCTACTCTTTCTCTTGCTACCCTCTTGCTCCTAATAGATGCATAAAAAACCTTGGGATTCTCCTTGACCCTGTTTGCTAAAGATATCTTAAGGCCTCTTTTAGCCCACCTAATTTCACATTTAAGTTTCTTTCTATTTTCACTATACCCCACACTAGATTCTGATATTTTCCACCAAGAGCTTCCAATCTTTCTCTCTCAAATAGATTAGGTTTGCTTTAAAATTCAACTTATTCGGAGATATCTATGCTCATTCTGCCTTTTCATCATCTGCAACTTTAATTGCACCACCACTGGAGGCCTTGTCTTCAACCATTAGCATCCTAAGCTCTGGATTTCTGGGCGGTATTTTACCATTTTTAGTCTAAGTACTGGGCGGGCGAGGAACTGAGAGAGTTCCAAATCCATCTTTTGGGCAAGTTTTTAGAGTCCCCCATATGCACTCTGGCTGCAAAATTCTGAGCGAGCCTGTTGCTTGCTGCAGAAGCCTGTAGGCAGAGCTTAATGTACTGGAAAGCCTGCAGGGGGAGGTAGTGCGCATGTGCAGGCCTCTGATGCTGCATATGCGTATTAGCAGTAGCAGGGGTCTGACAAGCAAAAAGAGAGCTGGTAGGGCCTTGCTACTGCAGGCAGCCTGAAGCAACTCCCCCCCCCCCCCCCTGCAGTCGCAGGGGCCTGTAGCCATAGGTGCAGCCCCCACCGACCCCCCCACCGCCCTGAATGATCGCGGACCCCCTTCCTCCACCATGCCCCACTGCCCCACTCCAACCGATTGCTGCAGAGTGGCAGCGGGCCTCTTCTCCCTTCCTCTCCCCACCAGTCACTGCAGAGTGGCAGCAGGCCCCCTCTCCTCCCTCTCCCCACCAGTCACTGCAGAGTGGCAGCGGGCCCCTTCTCCCACCCTCTCCCCACCGATCACAGCCCCGCTGCCCTCCCGCGACCGATCGCTGCAGAGTAGCAGCAAAACCCTCCCCCCATTAGCTCCCCCCACTGGCCCCTTCCCCCACTGGTCCCTCCCCGATTAGCTCTGACACCTGGCACTGCCTGGTGGGCATTTTCCAGGAGTCAGATGGGCATTTCCCAGGTGCCAGTGTGGCACTGTCAGTCTGGCACTACCCAAGGGGCACACCCCCTTGCCCTCGGCCTCCCTGGGGGGCCTCAATGACCTCCGGTTTCACCAGCGAGGCCAAGTCGACTGAACCCCGTTCATGGGGAGTACGTCTATTCCTTGCCAGCAAGAACCTTTCCCGGCGAGGTCATGAAGGCAGGTGAGCCCGGACGATTGAGTGCCAGGTTCGCTAATGACATTGAAATGCTTATTTAAATAAATTTCAATAAATTAACCTGCCTCTCACCCAACTCCTGCGAGAAGCTGACTGCGCCAGAAATCCTGCGCTTGTAAAATGGGCTGGTTGTGAAAACCAGCGCCAATTGCGCTAATCGCTTTATGCACCACTTTACAATCGCATTGTGTCTGAAAACGGGCGCAGCACGATGGTAAAATCCGGCCTCTATCTCTAAACATCCCGACCACTCAACTTCTCTTTCCTCCTTTAGGTTGTTGTTTAAATTTATTTATTTATTAAGCCTAGTTCTTAGGCTTGCATGCAGCTAACTATTCATTTGCTCTAATGTCTTCCTGTCTTGTTTTTTGGAGAACATTTTTTAAAAAGGAAAAATATTGGGCGGGATTTTCTGGCCGTGTTCGCCCCAAGACCGGAAAATCCCGTTTGATGTCAACGGACCTTGCCTGGTCCACCCCCGCCTGCTATGATTCCTGAGACGGGAAAATTCCATACATTGTGCTTTCTTCTGTTTATTTCTCTACTTGAGCTTCCCTCTTGCTGTCTCATAAACATTAGCAGTCAAAATCTCTGTCTCACAGGTCGAATGATTTAGTTGACTTCAAAGTTGAATTCATATTTTTGAAAACTAAATTAATGTTAGCATCTCTTTCCTTCCCACCCCAGCCATAGTTTCACAGCTTTAGAACAAAGGCCTCTACATTAACTGTAAATCAGAAGACATTTTTCTCATTCCATCGCATATACAGAATCACTGCTTGACCTCAACATGCTTTTATACGAAGAACAAAGGAAAGTACAGCACAGGAAGAGGCCCTTCGGCCCTCCAAGCCTACGATGATCATGATGCCTGCCTAAACTAAAACCATATGCACTTAAGAAGTCCGTATCCTTCCATTCCCATCCTAATCATGTGTTCATCCAGTTGCCCCTTAAATGCCACAATTGTACCTGCTCCCATCGTCTCCCCAGGCAACACATTCCAGACATTCACCACCCTCTGTAAAAAATCTACCCCACACATCTCCTCTAAACTTTTCCCCATGCACCTTAAACCATGTCCTCTAGTACTTAACTTTTTTACCCTAGGAGAAAGCATCTGACAATCCATTCTGTCCAGGCCACTCATAATCTTGTAGACCTCTATCAGGTCACCCCTCAACCTCTGTCATTCCAGTGAGAACAAACCGAATTTATCCAACCTCTCCTCATAGTTAATACCCTCCAGACCAGGCAACATCCTGGCAAACCTCCAGGCCAAAACATCCAGGCAAACCTGCCAAAAATCTAGGGAACAGGCAATTCTGGATTTGGTGATGTGTAATGAGACAGACTTGATTAAGGAACTTAAGGTGAAGAAACCCTTAGGGAGCAGTGACTACAATATGATAGAATTTACCCTGCAGTTTGAAAGGGAGAAGCTGGAATCAGATGGAACAATATTACAATTAAATAAAGGTAACTACAAAGACATGAGGGAGGAGCTGGCTGGAGTTGATTGGAAAGGGAGCCTAGCAGGGAAGACAGTGGAACAGCAATGGCAGGAGTTTTTGAGAGTTATTCGGGAGGCACAACAGAAATTGATCCCAAGGAGGAGGAAACATGCTAAGGGGAAGATGAGGCATCCATGGCTGACGAGGGAAGTCAAGGACAGCATAAAAGCAAAAGAAAAAGCATACAAAGTAGCAAGGATTAGTGGAAGCCAGGGGATTGGGGAGCCTTTAAAAGTGAGCAGAGAACAACTAAAAAAGCAATAAGGGGGGAGAAGATGAAATATGAGTGTAAGCTAGATAGTAATATAAAATAAGATAGGAAGAGTTTTTTCAATATATAAAAGGTAAGAGAGAGGCAAAAATTGCCATTGGACCATTGGAAAATGAGGCTGGAGAAGTAATAATAGGAAACAAAGCAATGACAGAGGAACTGAATACTTACTTTGCATCAGTCTTCACTGTGGAAGACACCAGTGGGATGCCAGAGCTCCAGGGGAGTCAGGGGGCACAGGTGAGTGTAGTGGCCATCACTAAGGAGAAGGTTCTGGGGAAACTGAAAGATCTGAAGGTGGATAAATCACCTGGACCGGATGGACTACACCCCAGGGTTCTGTTCATAGAAACGGTTCTAAAAGAGATAGCTGAGGAAATTGTGGAGACTTTGGTGGTGATCTTTCAGGAATCACTGGGGACAGGGAGCGTCCCAGTGGAATGGAAAGTAGCTAATGTAACACTGCTGTTTAAGAAGGAAGGGAGGCAGCAGACGGGAAATTATAGGCCGGTTAGCCTGAATTCAGCCATTGGCAAGATTTTAGAGTCCATTATTAAAGATGAGGTCGCGGAGTACTTGGAAGTGCATGATAAAGTAGGACTGAGTCAGCACGGCTTCGTCAAGGGGAGGTCATGTCTGACAATCTGTTAGAGTTCTTTGAGGAGGTAACAAGGAAGTTAGATAAAGGAGAACCAGTGGACCTACATAGAACATAGAAAGCCACAGCACAAACAGGCCCTTCGGCCCACAAGTTGCGCCGATCACATCCCCACCTCTAGGCCTATCTATAGCCCTCAATCCCATTAAATCCTATGTACTCATCCAGAAGTCTCTTAAAAGACCCCAACGAGTTTGCCTCCACCACCACCGACGTCAGCCGATTCCACTCACCCACCACCCTCTGAGTGAAAAACTTACCCCTGACATCTCCTCTGTACCTACCCTCCAGCACCTTAAACCTGTGTCCTCTCGTAGCAACCATTTCAGCCCTTGGAAATAGCCTCTGAGAGTCTACCCTATCCAGACCTCTCAACATCTTGTAAACCTCTATCAGGTCACCTCTCATCCTTCGTCTCTCCAGGGAGAAGAGACCAAGCTCCCTCAACCTATCCTTATAGGGCATGCCCCCCAATCCAGGCAACATCCTTGTAAATCTCCTCTGCACCCTTTCAATGGCTTCAACATCTTTCCTGTAATGAGGTGACCAGAACTGCGCGCAGTACTCCAAGTGGGGTCTAACCAGGGTCCTATAAAGCTGCAGCATTATCTCCCGACTCCTAAACTCAATCCCTCGATTAATGAAGGCAAGTACGCCGTACGCCTTCTTGACCGCATCCTCCACCTGCGAGGCCGATTTAAGAGTCCTATGGACCCGGACCCCTAGGTCCTTCTGATCCTCTACACTGCTAAGAATGGTACCCTTCATATTCTACTGCTGCTTCATCCCATTGGATCTGCCAAAATGGATCACCACACACTTATCCGGGTTGAAGTCCATCTTAGATGGACTCAGAAGGCCTTTGACAAGGTGCTGCATAGGAGACTGTTAAATAAGTTAAGAGGCCATGGTGTTCAGGGTAAGATCCTGGCATGGATAGATGATTGGCTGACTGGCAGAAGGCAGAGAGCGGGGATAAAGGGGTCTTTTTCAGGATGGCAGCTGGTGACTAGTGGTGTACCTCAGGGGTCGGTGCTGGGACCACAACTTTTCACAATATACATCAACGATTTGGAGGAAGCAACTGAAGGCACTGTTGCTAAGTTTGCAGATGATGCAAAGATATGTAGACGGATAGGTAGTATTGAGGAAGCAGCGGGGCTGCAGAAGGACTTGGACAGGTTAGGAGAGTGGATAAAGAAATGGCAGATGGAATACAACGTGGAAAAGTGTGAGGTTATGCACATTGAAAGGAAGAATGGAGGCATAGATTATTTTCCAAATGGGAAATCAAAAACACAAAGTGACTTGAGAGTCCTTATTCACGATTCTCTTCAGGTTAACGTGCAGCTTCAGTCAGCAATTAGGAAGGCAAATGCAATGTTAGCATTCATGTTGAGAAGGCTAAAATACAAGAGCAGGGATGTACTTCTGAGGCTGTATAAGGCTCTGGTCAGACCCTATTTGGAGTATTGTGAGCAGTTTTGGGCCCCATATCTAAGGAAGGATGTGCTGGCCTTGGAAAGGGTCCAGCGGAGGTTCACAAGAATGATCCCTGGAATGAAGAGCTTGTCATATGAGGAACGGTTGAGGACTCTGGGTCTGTACTCGTTGGAGTTTAGAAGGATGAGGGGGGATCTTATTGAAACTTATAGGATACTGCAAGGCCTGGATAGAGTGGATGTGGAGCGGATGTTTCCACTAGTAGGAAAAACTCGAACCAGAGGGCATAACATCAGGCTGAAGGTACGATCCTTTAAAACAGAGATGAGGAGCCGCAGACGGCTGTGGAGGCCAGCACATTGAGTGTCTTAAAGACAGAGATAGATTCTTGATTAATAAAGGGATCAGGGGTTATGGGGAAAAGGCAGGAGAATGAGGATGAGAAAAATATCAGCCATGATTGAATGGCGGAGCAGACTCGATGGGCCTAGTCGCCTAATTCTGCTCCTATGTCTTATGGTCTTATGAGCCTCTTCTGTATCCTGTCCAAAGCGTCCAGATCCTTCTGTGGTGTGGCAACCAGAATTGTACACAATATTCTAAATGAGGCCTAACTAAGGTTCTGTACAGCTGCAGCATGACCTGCCAATCTTTATATTCAATGCCCCGACCGATGAAGGCAAGCATGCCGTATGCTTTCTTGACTATCTTATCCACCTGCGTTGCCACTTTCAGTGATCGGTGGACATGTACGCCCAGATATCTCTGCCTGTTAATACTCCTAAGGATTCTACCTTTTACTGTGTAATTCCTACATGCATTGGACCTTCCAAAATGCATTATCTCACAGTTGTGAGATGTTATATATGGAGAAATACTTCTTTATTTGCCCTTTCATAGCCCTCCTGCTGCTTGTCCTGCTGCCCTTGTATTTCTGAACTTATTACTTTATTTGTTTCCCTGTGGCATTAAATTAAATAAACAGCTTTATAATATTTGTTACAAATTTCAAGTCTGCCTCAGATATGCTATCATATTCAGCTGCTCATAACTCTACCATAACTGGTCCCCACATCTGACTTTCAGAGGACTATAGCCTTCACTCCTGATTGTCCATTAGGGCAATTTGGAAGTATGGCAATGATACACCCTATCAACTTGCAACTTGTGTTTGCCTTGCCCTTTTTTAACCTTGTTCAATCCTTCGGCAGGCAGACTAATAACTCTTGAGTGAGTAGTTCAGGCACCAGCTGAGCTGCTGTGTTCTACAGATAACAGATTCGAGTTAAATAGAATCACAGGAACAGGAATAGGCCATCAAGTCCCTTAAGCTTGCTCTTCCATTAAATTAGATCACAGCAATTTGTACCTCAACTTTTCTTAACCACCTTAACTCCATATCTGTCAAGATCCTTATGAATCATAGAATCCTACAGTGCAGAAAGAGGCCATTCGGCCCATCAAGTCAGCACCAAACACAATCCCTATCCCTATTATCCCATGCATTTACCCTAGCTAGTCCACCTGACACTAGGGTTAATTTGGCATGGTCAATCAAACCCACGCATCTTTGGACTGTGGAAGGAACCCGGAGCACCCGGAGGAAACCCATGCAGAGACGCAAGGAGAATGTGCAAACTTCACACAGACAGTGACCCAAGCTGGGAATCAAATCCGGATCCCTGGTGCTGTGAGGCAGCAGTGCTAACCACTGTGCCACCGTGCTGCTCTTTTTAGCAAAAGAATTCCAGACTTTCATTACTTTTAGCTTCTTGATGTCCCTACTAATTAGATAATGTCCCCTTTTTCTTAATGTCTCCATCAGATGAAACAGTTTCTTTTCTATTGAATCCTATTACCACTTCAAACATCTCCACCAGATCACCCCTCAAGCTATTTAACTAAGTAGAATATAAATCATATTTATGCAACCTATCTGCAAATTATAACTCTCTCAGCCCCGGGACCATTCTGATAAATCTGTGCTTGTAACCCCCCCTCACTGATTGAAATACTCTTTCTGAATTGTGGTGCACAAAGTTGAATACGCCAAATGAGATCCGACACAAACTTTACACAACTTAAACATAACTCCCTCGTCTTTGTAAACCAACCCCTTAAAATGAAGGCCAACATTACGTTAGCCTCTTTGACTGTCTGTACCCTTCAACTACTGGTAGTTTTAAATGATTAGTGTTCTAGGACTCTCGACTTCTTTGCACCTTGACAATCCCTAGTTCCTCATCATTTAGAAACTATTTTGATTACAACAATCCAAATGTATTCTGTTCCCTCCTCGTGAGTAATAAAAATAAGCTTTTCCTTCACATCATTGAGGCTGATTCTGAGTTGCTTTTTTCTGGTTTATCAGCTTTCTTATAAACAGGAGTTTGGAACATCCCTTATAGTAATTATTTTCAAGCATTTTTTTTGGTTAATCGGGATGGATAAAATTAAAGTTGTAAAATAGAATTCAGATGCCACAGATTTGATATAGTTAGATGCTTAGCCCAAGAAATGTATCTTAGTGTCCATTTCAGACAATACACTCTTCTCTTTCAACCATCCTTTGGTCACTTTATCAACCACTCTTCTGCTTTGGGTAGCTATGTGCTGTGTGCCTATGCTGAATAGGAATTGTGCTGACACTGTGTAACTTATTTCACTTACAATCCTTATGGCTCACAAAGAGAGATTTTTATCCCTTCAGTCCAGTATGGATTTGAATTGTGTTTCCCGGAGTACAGGAGCAGTGTCCTTTACCGCCAACCTTGACAATCTCAGTCAAAGGAAGAATAGTGTAACAAGCTCATTTTTCCCTTTTGTTTAAACACACTTGAAATGTTGGATGGCATTTTCCAGACTTAGGCTGGAATCTTATCACCATTCGTGCCAGTGGAATTTTCCCATCCCACTGCAGCGAATGGAGATTTAGGTGGCTGCTAAATTCTCTGACCTTACTGCAGTGGGAGTGTGGCATGAATGGTTGGTAAGATCGCACTCTTAGCCTCTACTAGATGACAAGACCATTTGTCAGTCGGGATCTCAGATGGTGGATGAACAGGCTTCACTGAGGTTCTTTCACTGAGCCACGACATTATCAGTCCATCTCTGAGTTCCTTGACCAATCAGGGAAGACAAGCAGATGATAAGCTGGATGTACCAAAGGAGGCATTTCTAGTCAAAGGGACAATGACATAGGTTAGAATGGCTCACTTGCACATGCATTTTTGAGGCTGCAGCTACCACAGAAATGGAGGGGAGACTTGAGAAGGCTGCTTGCTGGCTCTCCCGCTCTTACCTGGATGTCTACTGTGGGCTCTGAGAAGCTGCAGTGCAATCTGGACAACTTTCAAATAAGCAGGTGTTGAAGAATGTGGCGGAGGAAATCAGCAGGAGGTGTGTGGCCCCTCCAACCTGGAAACTTTACAACCAGAGGCTACATCACCTCAGGCAGACATGACAGATGAGTGATTTCAGATCAACTTTAACTCAGACTTTCCTGGCACTCCCTTGCACACCACACCTCAGGATATCATACCTTGCAGCTCCATTCTCCCCTCTCTCTCAGGCCTCACATTCCCATCTAAGCAGGCAACACTTACCCCCATCATCATCGTCATCCTATTGCCCTCTGGCACCAGTGACACATTGCCATCTTCTACAAATGGTGCCCTTCCTTCATCTCGACACAAGGCATTATAAACATTCACAACTCTATTTGAGTGAAGAACAAACACAACTCAGAAAAAGACAGAAACAGTGGTGTTGATCCTCCAGTGACAGGTACTTATTGTAACTGGCAGTTCACTCCTGTCTGCTCTAATGGTAAAGAGGTCTTTTTTCATGAGGGTGCAGATGTCAGTATTGACCTGCTATTAAAACCTGAGCCTCCTGAGACACTGGTGCTCAGATATGTCAGAAGAGCCAATCCTTTGCCTGTCAACACTGTGTTGTGGGTCTCTCCTCTTTCCAACTAGCTGACCAATTAATAGGCAGGCAGCATAAAACGCGAGCTAAGAAAGGCACAGAAGTTGGGAAGAGCACGGGCAAGAAGAAAAAGGAAGATGTGGGCTGTGTGACGTTAGTGTCCCTTTAAGAAAGGTTTTTTTGAAATATGATTTCTGCAGCTCACAACTTCAGTGATGTAATTGTTGCTGGCTGACTACGATAAGTCCTTTTATTGCTACTTCAATGGGGTTGTTTGTCTTTGATTTGATTGGATTTATTATTGTCACATGTATTAGTATATAGTGAAAATGATTGTTTCTTGCATGCTATACAGACAGAGCATACCATACATAGGGAAGGAAAGGAGAGAGTGCAAAATGTAGTGTTACAGTCATAGCTAGGGTGTAGAGAAAGATCAACTTAATGTGAGGTAGATCCATTCAAAAGTCTGATGGCAGCAGGGAAGAAGCTGTTTTTGAGTTGGTTGGTATGTGACCTCAGATTTTTGTATCTTTTTCCCAACGGAAAGAGGCAGAAGAGAGTATGTCTGGGGTGCATGGGGTCCTTTATTATGCTGGCTGCTTTGCTGAGGCAGCGGGAAGTGTGGAACAGTGTCATGGATGGGAGGTTGGTTTGAGTGATGGACTGGGCTTCATTCACGACCCTTTGTAGTTTCTTGCAGTATTGGACAGAGCAGGAGCCATACCAAGCTGTGATACAACCAGAAAGAATGCTTTCCATGGTGCATCTGTAGAAGTTGGTGAGAGTTGTAGTGGACATGTCAAATTTCCTTATTCTCCTGAGAAAGTAGAGGCATTGTGGAGGGGCCAGGACAGATTGTTGGTGATCTGGACACCTAAAAACATGAAGCTCTCGACCATTTCTACTTTGTCCCCATTGATGTAGACAGGGGCGTGTCCTCCACTACGCTTCCTGAAGTCGATGACTATTGTCATCGCACCAGTTCACCAGATTCTCTATCTCTTTCTTGTACTGGATCTTTACTCTGGCATTAGGTTTACCTGCATTGTTAGGAGGAGGTCATGTGTTTTTGGATAGTTTCTTGACAGTGAGTTTAAGGTTTCATTTTCAGTTCTGAGCTATAGTTTAGTTGTTAGAAGGGACAGCAGCTAAAAAAGAAATGTTTTCTCTCTGTCCCTGTTTTTTTCCTTGGAAATTCTGTTGTTTTCCTGAAGGGTGAATATCTGCTGTTGTTTGGGGCTGGTCCAGAATCTCTTTAGTGTTTTGGGAAGCTGTCTTGTCTTCAAACTGTTCTGAGTGTATCAAGACTGAGAGTTTTCAATTCTTCAATGAAAAGGACTCAATTTCCAGTATCACGTGAGCATTAGACTTTGCTGTGTTGAACTTGTTTAAAGGGTTTTGTCTATGGAAGGTTTTGGTTTGAATGGAAAATAATTACAAAGAACAGTACAGTACAGGAACAGGCCTTTCAGCCCTCCAAGCCTGCGCCGATCATGTCAAGCTCACTGGCCTATAATTACCCAGGTTATCCTTGCTACCCTTCTTAAATAATGGGACAACATTGGCTATCCTCCAATCCTCTGGGACCTCACCAGGGGCCAACGAGGAAACAAAGATTTCTGTTAGAGACACAGTAATTTCATCTCTTGTCTACCTCAGTAATCTGGGATAGATGCCATCTAGCCCTGGGGATTTGTCTATCTTAATGCTTTTTAATTCACCTAACACTTCCTCCCTCATAAAGCGTTCACATACTTCTCCGAGACACCATCAATCAACACGTCCCTCTCCTTTGTGAATACCGATGCAAAGTACTCATTAAAGATCTCACCCACTTCCTTTGGTTCTGCACATACTTTCCCTCCTTTGTCCTTGAGTGGACCAACCCTGTCTCTAGCTACCCTCTTGTTCCTAATATATGCATTAGATATATTAATTAAAGTTATCCATTAGTGTGGTTGTTTTGTTTTGTTGTTTGTAATTGATAAAAGTTTTTGCTAATTTTCTTACTATACATGTTAACTATATTATTAAATAAACTTTGTTTGATAAAAGCTCCCTAGTGGGTCTTTTGAATCACACCTGAAGTGGAACATATCATGCTTACCCTAGCCAAATTCAAGATGCAAAACCTATGACTCAGGCGGGCTTCATAAAACACTTTGGAGTTTCTAACCTGAACCATAACAGTTGGTGCTTTTAATGTGTTCCCTCAGGGGGACAGCTGCTGTAGAACTGTCCCAAGGAGCTCCAGACCTGTGAATAATAAATGGCAATGAAGAAACGCTGCAAAGAGTGTCTAGGCAGCACATTCAAAGACAAACCTCAGTCACCAGACATCTCTTTTTCAGTTTTATTTCATCCCTGACATTTCATCCCGCTTTGGATTGAGATTGTAGCTAAAACACTAAGGAGACCTAGCCAATTGGCCCACATTCCAACTGTAAAAACAGACAGTCTACTTAAAATGGTATCCAATTTGCCCCATAGAGGGCTAAATTGCCTATCGATTGGTGGGCATGCACCCGCCAACTGCGAGTGTGATGACATCTGGATGCCCACCCCATGACTCCTTACATGATTTCATGCACTTGTGGGTTGGGCGTGCACCCAATATAAAATTCTGGACAACAGTTCAACTCATGAAGGTGATAACATTGTTTCCAAACCAGACTCAATCCAAGCTAATCCTTCAGGTGAAGACATGTTTCATTGCAGTTGATGCAAGCTTTATTCTGTATTAGGGGTATTATCACAATTTGTGCTGATGGTCCAGAAGAGTTCTTTATAACCTGCAAAGCAGGACTGAGATATCCACCCTTTAGCTACTTAACTAACTCAGCGTAGAATAGAGATCAAGCTTAGGATGTTTTTGACCTATAAGTCACAGTCACAATATAACAACGGGTTCATTTACCAACCAAGGGCTAATGGATATAGTTGCAAACCAAGTAGATCAATGTTTTATAAATGAGAGTGCAGAGTGCTGTATGTGTGGCTAATCCACTAAAATTGTCCTTTTTCTTTTAATCACGACCTACTCCCTTTATAGTTTACTTGCTAAATATAGTCAGTAACTAAAGATCCCAGTCCATGCTGTGTTGGATCTTCTTGCTCAAGGCAGCAAGGGGGAGGTAATCAATTGAACTAAATGGATTCTGCAGGAAAATGGATGCCAGTAGATATTAATGACATTAGATCATATTTGGTTATCACTCCTCTCAACATCTGGGATCAGGCCTGGAAAACAATTCTTTCACAATGACTCAGCACCTTCAGGATAGAAGATAAAAAATATGGGGACAAGAAAACAAAGTGTATAAGTATGCAAAAGTGTTCAACGTTATAAATGGTGCTTGCTAAAAGCCTAGTCAATGGATCAAAATCAATAATTGCCTGAAATCAAACCATCCTTAACAGTAATTTTCATGAAGCTCCAAAATTAACTCATTTTCAGCAATTTCCTCTCCTGTTCAACCACCATCACAATTAGTCTAGGTATTCCGGCCAAAATTGTGACAAAAACTAATGATATTTAAATCAGATGCTAATGTCATTTTTCTCAGAATAATGCTGCTTCATCACGAGTAACCACAATAAATCATTTTTTTCCAATCACAGAGTTAATAAATTGAATTCACACATGGTTTACCAAGATGTAACAAGCAATATCTTTTCACATTTTACATGTTGTAGTATGACCAACACCACTTTCAGCAATTCTTCTTTCTGATGGCCTTGCATTTTTGTAAATTATTTTGCAATATAGGTGCAGAAGAAACATTGGCATCTATAGTTAGTTAACCTCTGACACAATAACAGTGTTTTTAAACAGTTCCCAAAATAGCTGACCTTAAATGACAATTGAGGAAAATTATGACAATACTTTGTATGATTCTTTTATCCATAAATGTTATGGAATGTATCAGAATGGTATAAAGTGAAATCTATGATTTTGGGTGCTCAATGATATCTCAAGAAATGGGTTGTATTAAAATCAAATGTTTCACATACTTGATCATATTATAAAGCATGTAGACATGTAGATATGCCTTAATTTTAAAACATTTTTTTGACTTTGTCTATGGTCAAGAGGAAGCAGTGGTGTAATGGTTGTCACTGGACTAGTGATCCAGAAACCCAGCGTAATCCTCTGGGAAACTGCGTTTGAATCCCACCATGGCAGATGGTGAAATTTTGAAACTGGAATTAAAAGTTTAATGATGACCATGAAACCGTTGTTGATTGCCATAAACACCCATCGAATATCCTTTCGGGAAGGAACTCTGTTGTCCTTACCTGGTCTGTGATTGCAGATCCACAGTAATGCGGTTGACTCTTTATTGCCCGTCCTCAGGGATGGGCAATAAATGCTGGCCCAGCCGGTGACACCCACATCCCATGAATGAATGAAAAAAAATGAAAAAATGAATGTCTCTCCTTCATATTTTCAAAAACTGAACAAATATTTAAGGAGGTAGATTGATTGTATCAAATAATATTCATTGCAGATTATCCAAATTTATTTTCTTTGATATTGAATCTTCAAAGCAAAACATATCCTATTCCAGTTCTTAGACATGTTCTTGATCTGGCTGCAGTTCTACCGCAGATGGTAGTTATAGCATGAGAGCTTTACATAGGCATTTTCTGATATATATGAGGACTTAGAAATTATACTGGAATGTAGGAAAACGAGGGATGTGTATGGGGGCATGGCATGTGCATGAGTGGCTGTGTGTGTTTGTGAGTGTGTGCACATGTATGTTTGTGTGTGTGCGCGCACGTGTGTGTGTGCATGCGTGTGCTTGTTCATGTGCATGTGTGCACGTGTGCACGTGTGTGTGCATGTGTGTGCACGTGTGTGTTCATTACTGATCTCTTCCTGACCCTTTAAAAACAATGCCACCTCTATACACTCGGTCAGTACATAGCTTGGAGTTTGGTCCGCTCAGGTGCCCCGAGTGTACAACTGTACCAGTTAGCTGTGCTGGCGATGCACAGGGTGATGGCATTGGGCATGCTTGGGGGAGGGGGGGGCGAGGGAGGTGCACTGTGGCTGCGGGTTTTGTTGCATTGTTGCCCAGAGGGGTCTCCATCGCCATCGGTGCAGGAGGCGCAGATTGTGGACTTGACATATTGAGCCCTTCAGCAGTTGGTCGTGCTTGTTTGAGCACCTGTAACAAACGATGCTGGATCCTGATCTAGAGAGCACCGACTGAAGCAAACACATGGCTGTTGGTTAGGGGAACATATGGCGACGTTTTCAAAGTCCTTGTGCCATCTCATCCAGCTCCTGACATCATGTAAAGTTGCTGAGTTGTAATAGAAATGTTGACATTGGATGAAAAACTGAAACAATTTACTTAGAGTTCTTTGGCAGTCATTACATGCTGCGTGTGTAGCAATGCTGGGGTGAATGTCACTTCCTGTGTTCAGGTCATCATGAAGTTCACATGGATATAGTCTACAGAGGGCTTAAGACTCACCCTTACCTCCACATCCACCAAATTATTTGCCCTAAGCGTGAATAAAATAGGACCGCTTTACTCTTAAAATGATTCTGACTCTCTGTCCTTTCTTCCTACCTGTTTCTGTTAAAGAAGTTCTGTTTGCTTTCAAAAATATCCTTAAAGAAATCAATGCTTAAATTCAATAGTAATAGAAAACTGCCTTTATCTCTTTGTTGCTTTTTCTCATTGCATGTGTGTCGCATTCTCTGGACCTGTGGTAAATATCAGGTTTATGATTCATAGGTAGACTTTTCTCAGAGACACTCTAGGTGAAAAATGGGCGAGAAAGGGGAAGATTTTTTCACCCCATTTTTCCAGTGAGGTAACTGCTAGTAATTTACTGCACTCTGTGCAATACAGAGGCTGTAATGTAATTCCTGCCAGTAGGGGGAGGGCTAGAGTCTTAGCTCACCATGAAGCCAGCTGCTGAAGATTTTCCCTACTGGGAGATCTGTCACTCCCCGCCATGGAAATAACCCCTTGACACTCCCCACAGATGTCGGCCCCACGGACCCCTCTCACCCCCCAAGCAATGTCCCCCACAATCACCGCCCCTCTGATCACCACCAACCCCCCTCCCCCCCCCCGATCAGCCCTTACTCCCCGATCAATGCACCCCTCTGATCAGCCTCCACCCTCTGATCAGAGTTACCCCTTCCCTCCTCTTCTATGGACCTCTCCCATATCAGGGCCCACTCATGCCAGCCCTGCCCCTGTTAGGCCCCGTCCCCATCGGCCATGTCCCATCAGGTCATGCCTCCTTGACAATGCCAGGGTGACAGGCTGGCACTGCCAATATATCATGCTGGCAGTGCCAGGCTGGCACTGCCGAAGGGACACTACCCAGCCCTGCACCTGATCCCCAGGGGGGCGTCATTGCCTCCGGCCCCACCAGCAAAGTCATCACATCTTGTCCTCATTGTTGGGGACCATCTTTGATGTTTGCCAGTAAGGATCTTCACCGGCAAGGTGGGAAAGGTAAGTGAGCCTGGACGAGCATGAATGGAGCTGTCAAGATGTGCCTGTCGCCCATATTTCCTGCCCCACTGCACTCCTCATCCCACACAGCAGGGTGGAAAAATCTCACCCCATATATTTTAGATTGTAACTTTTGATTTTCAGAATTAAAAATTAAATGCAGATAAATAAGAGAGCGTCTGATTGAGAAACTGACAGATAACAGTGAAGTAAATACAATTTCAGCAAACTTGGAATTAATTAGTTAAAAAACAATCTGTGTTTATCTCACACAGTCAGTGTTGATAGTGAAGAAAAATTAAACAATGAAGGATCCTTCTCTAAGTTTGTAATGTAGCCATGGTGTCTTCAGAGAGGGCAATTAAATCCATTAGAAATATAAGTTATTCATATGGGTTACTGGATCAAAGTTTTGTTTAAGTAAAATAATTAATTTACATTTTTGTTAAAGGACATCCCAAAATATTCCATGTTGCCATAGAGAACAAAGAACAAAGAAAATTACAGCACAGGAACAGGCCCTTGGGCCCTCCAAGCCTGCACCGACCATACTGCCTGACTTAACTAAAACCCCCTACCCTTCCGGGGATTATATCCCTCTATTCCCATCCTATTCATGTATTTGTCAAGTCACTACTGTATCCGCTTCCACTACCTCCCCCGGCAACGAGTTTCAGGCATCTCTGTGTAAAAACTCTGCCTCGTACACCTCCTTTAAACCTTGCCCCTTGCACCTTAAACCTATGCCCCCTAGTAATTGACTCTTTCACCCTGGGAAAAAGCCTCTGACTGTCCATTCTGTCCATGCCTCTCATAATCTTGTAGACTTCTATCAGGTCGTCCCTCAACTTTCGTTGAGAGACGACCGTTGTTCATAGCTAATGTCCTCCATACCAGGCAACATCCTGGTAAATCTTTTCTGTAGCCCCTCCAAAGCTTCCACATCCTTCTGGTAGTGTGGCGACCAGAATTGAACACTATATTCCAAGTGCGGCCTAACTAAGGTTCTATAAAGCTGCAACATGACTTGCCAATTTTTAAACTCAATGCCCCGGCCGATGAAGGCAAGCATGCCGTATGCCTTCTGGACTACCTTCTCCACCTGCATTGCCACTTTCAGTGACTTGTGTACCTGTACACCCAGATTCCTTTGCCTAGCAATACTCTTAAGGATTCTGCCATCTACTGTATATTGTATAGAGATAGTGATTCAGGATGGAGCTTTTGTTTAAATGTTCTTTCATTTATCAATGTGCTTTCTGATAGAAACAAGCCGCTGCGTTTGAGAACAGACAGAGACACTTACAGATTTTGTCTTGTACAGGCTGCAACTCACCGAGTGGGGAGAGCCAAAGAAAACAAATGTCAGTCTGATTTGCATATAAGCAGAGACAATACGTTAAAATCACTGTTACCTGGCATTCCATCAACCAGAATTTGTAATTAACTGGAATTCCTATGTCAAGCCTGTCGGGTCTGATTTTTGATGGGAGACATCAAACTCACCGCTACTAGTTACTGGTGGCCTGTCCTCACGCTGGTCTCAGCCTCCCACTGTTCTCAAGCACCATCTCCCCTTGGGGCCACTCTCTTGATTCGTACAATGCCTGTGATCATCCTGAAAATTTCTCATTGGATGAAAATGCAGAACTCATGTTATATCAGTGAATGGCGTATTTGATTAACTTTCTTTGTTCACTTCTTTGTGACTTATAATAAAGTTTAATTTTGTTTAAAAACATGAAATCTTGTGGCATAGTTCTGTCAGTTAAATGCAGGGCATTTGGATTTCATCTTTAACTATTAAATGTCCTCATAAGAATTGTAACAAAAGGAAGGAATTTTTCCAGAATATTGGCAAAGGCCGATAGTGGGTGGGAAAAGCAGCATTAAAGCCTTTGGTGTTAACAGCGGGTCCACCGTAATGTTTGGGGCACAGAGTAAGAATCTTAAAGGAGCAAGATGTCAAGCTGGTGAGTTGGTCTCTGATTCAGCCCGTTCACCAGCATCTTTTGTTTTTGAAGATTGGGGTACCTTTTTTAATGATCATCCCAATGCACAAAAGTTCAGATGGAACACATGCTCCCAATGCACATCCCATCCTCCAGGTGAATTACGCCCCCTGGCACTGCCCCCGGGCAGTGCCCAGCCAGTTCCCAGGCAGAGTGCTCTGGCATGACCCTCTCTCCCTGCGTGATATACTCATCTAAGCTAGCTGCGTGCAGTGAGAGACCAATCATAATTCACACCGGTCTGCCCTCCGGTAGCATGGTGGCACAGTGGTTAGCACTGCTGCCTCACAGTGCCAGGGACCTGAGTTCAATTCCAGCCTCGGGTGACTGTGTGGAGCTTGCACGTTCTCCCAGTGTCTGCATGGGTTTCCTCCGGATGCTCCAGTTTCCTCCCACAGTCCAAAGATGTGCGGGTTAGGTTGATTGGCTATGCTAAATTGACCTTTAGTGTCAGGGGGATTAGCAGGGTAAACATGTGGGTCTACGGGATAGGGGCTGAGTGGGATTGTTGTCAGCTCGATGGGCCAACTGCCTCCTTCTGCACTGTAGGGATTCTATGAATCTATGATCATGCTGAAGATTAGGGCAGTTTGCGAGGACTTTCCGCTTCTGTTGAGAATCTTGCCCGACAAAAGTGGGAGTGCAAAATACTTGCTAGTTTTCTACTTTGTGAAGTTAGAAAGGGTGACATGGTGGCACAGTGGGTAGCACAGCTGCCTCGCAACTCCTGGGTTCGATTCCCGGCTGTGTGGAGTTTGCAGGTTCTCTTCGTGTTTGCGCATGTTTCCTTCAGGTGCTCCGGTTTCCTCCCACAGTCCAAAGATGTGCGGGCTAGGTGGATTGGCCATGCTAAATTGCCCCTTAGTGTCCCAGGATGCATAAATTAGAGGGATTAGTGGGGTAAATATGTGGGGTTACGGGGATAAGGACTAGGTGGGATTGTTGTCGGTGTAGATTGGATGAGCCGAATGTAGGGTTTCTATGATTCTATGAAACTTCCCTTCCTGTTTACTCACAGGTGATTAGAATGTCTTTGCCAGGTTACACACAGATAAACAGTTATTTAGGATGAGTTTTCAATGAGGCAAACAACCAAATTTAATCCATAATAGACAGATCTGCATCATGTACCAAGATCTAATTTGAACTCTTTTGAATGCCAGGTCACATAATGACATCCTGATGAGTTGTCAACTTCTTTGCTGTTATCTTAGCGACAGCAGTTTGTCAATGTGAATATATAAACATCATGTCTAAGATTTTACATGAAAAAAAGAGAAAAAAATTAATATTGCTATAAAAACCGAATGAATAAAATATATCTTTGGCAAGAAATATAAAAGAGCAATGTTAGCATTTAGAATTGGCACATGCTTTGAACATTGTTCTACAATAGTCTATAGGAGCAAAATCCGTCTTGCACCGAAATGACTTCTCTGGAATACTACTGCTTTCAGGTTTTTTTCTGAAATGGAAAGACCTATCACCCATCTCTCTTGCTCTTGGTCACATCAGTTCTGGTTGGGCAGGATTAAATAACCTTATTTATAATCTGCAGGAAAAGGCGAGACAAATAGCTGAGGGTCTGACCATATCTTTATATAAAATAAAGAAAAAAAAGTCCAGACTGCAAGACTTCACTGGTTTGTGAAACAGTGACAGAGAAGTGGTCATGACTTGCCGATTGCTGTGGTGTCAGACATTGTATTTTTAGAATATTATAGAATTCTTACTGAGTTAGTAGACATAGTGGGAGGTGGGAAATTTCTCAGCTCACCGCACCTGTCTTCGGAGGAAGTGGCTGCAAAGACAGGATTTTCATTCAGCGGGGCGGGGTGGGGGGGTCGCTGGGGGGAGGTGGAATGGCGGTGGGGTGCCTCAGTTGGGCCCAAAGCACTATAGGAGCCAGCCACAGGGGCTGCCAGGTGCGGAGTCATGCTCTATAAAAGGCCCACCTCAGTGCTTTAGACTTAGTTCAAACTAAAATAAAAACAAAAGAGAAAACAACCCTATAGCTTCACCACTCCCCCCCACCCCCCCTCACTCCCACACATGCTCCCTGTGCTCTTTACATGCCAAATCCTGTTACCTTACGGTGGTATTCATCCCCATCATGGTATAGCGGCCACTGGGGATGGTGGAAGAGGATAAGTTGGCATGGGGACTTGGGAGTCTAAAGTAAAAATTCTAACATTGGTTAGCTAAATACAACACATCCTGAGGAATTATGTGCACTACTAAAGATAATGGTACCAAAGTACCAAGGAGTCCAAAGATGCGAGGGTTAGGTTGATTGGCCATGCTAAATTGACCCTAGTATCAAGGGGATTAGCAGGGGAAATATGTGGGGTTATGGGAATAGGGCCTGGGTGGGATAGTGGTCGGTGCAGACTCGATGGGCCAAATGGCCTCCTTCTGCACTGTAGGGATTCTATGATTCGGATACCACACACTCAGACTACAGAACTTGCCTTCAGCTGCAGTGGTGCTTCAGTCTGTAAAAATGTCAAGTCCAAACTCGACTTTTAAGACAGGTTTTATTTTTCTATAAAGGCGTGAAAGAACACAAAAGACAATTTAAAGGTAAATTAAATCATGTCATTGTACAACATATATATTTTTTGTTGTGTTCACTTTATTTTGGATATGAGGAATCTTGGCTATTGTGAACTAAAATTGATGTGTTTGTTTAATAAAAAAGCATTTTGAGTGAAATCAATTGGTTCATCAAAAAACAATGACTGAGGAATTGACGTCCTGAAAAATTGTTTTGCCATTAAACATGGGGACATATGGATTTCTATTATAAATGTTGACATAGAAGGTACAATTCAAAATTGTACAGAAAGTAAGATTTGTGGACAGGAATTGTGTTCCATTTGGACAATGTCTGATAACATAAATACATCACTATACATGTAATGACTACATCTGATTTAACATTTAAGTAACTTAAATTTTAGTATTTTCGTTCATGAAATGTTGGATGTGCTGCATGAAGGCACCTTGACAAAATAATAATGATTATTGCTGGATACCTAATTCCAATACTGTAGCTTAATAATTAATGTATTTTTAATAAATTATTAGCTAATAGGTTAAGTTATTGCCATGCAGTGAGACACAGGTACAACAAGGATGAGTCCGATTGCCACTCAAGCTTTGCTCAGCCATGCCCTGCAATTAGCCATCAATATCTTAATTACATAGCACATATGGGGTCTTCTTCTGCACTTCATTCTCTCTGCTATGCGTTATATAATGACAGCTTTATGCAAAGTGCAATACTAAATTGCTATTTACAAAAAAGACTGAAAATATTATGCCTTCTTAAATGGATTGCAGCTTTTAATTATAGGGATGTTAACCTGATATTTGAATCCTCACCAGCTTTATTCTCAGACATTTTATTTCATTCCCAAAGGCTGTGCTTATAATAAAACTATGTTCGTTTTTTAAAATGCAAATTAAGCTTTCATATGCTGGTTACATTTGCTCACTCTGCCTCAGCAAACAATAATTAAGAAGTTTATAAAACAACGACATTTTCTTCATTTTCTCACAGCTAAGGTCAGTATTTTCTAGCTCCATGCTGTAACCTTGAATAAACAATGAGCTACAATATGAAAAGGATTAGAAGTACATTCTATCGGTGGAACTTTTTGTACAGTCTAGTGTTGAGCTTTTCTCAAAGCAGACTGCTCTGCAGTCTAACGTTCAATACAATGATTTTCCTTAAATAATAACTTTGACAATTGTCCTGAAAACATTGATTCAAACAAGAGAGAATCGTGATAAAATAGAAATTCTATCATTGCAAAGGCCGGGGGGACGATTCTCCCATGCTGCTGCACTGATGTTTTAGCGCAACAGGTCAGGAGATTTAAGGGGGGCCGGATTAGTGTGATCCGTGCTGGCTGTCCAACCCCGAATGCGTCTCTTTGCACTGGATTTCTGGCACCGTCAGGTCTGCACCGGAAATAGGAGCTGTATTAGGAACTCAGAAGGCCATTTCAATGTTTTTTAAATATAATTAGCAGGCCCGGGAACTGAAGTCTCTGGGCTCATTAGCATTTCCCCCTCCCTCACCCCCCCCAACCCCCAGCTCTCCCACCACCCCCCCCCCCCCCCCCCCCCCCCGCCCCCCTCCACCCCCGCCCCCCGCCAGGAGTGGTTCACTCCAGCGGGGTCGACAGTCACTCCCCACTTGCAGGGAGCTGGCGGCCCAACCCGGCTGAAGTGAAGGGGGTCAACCAAAGCCCCCCAGAGGGTTGGGCAGTGAAGGGCGTGCCCCTCGGGCATTTGCACCTTGGCATTGCCAGCCTGGGCCCCCAGCACTGCCCAAGGGGCAAAGTGCCAATGCTCGGAGGGCACATTGGCACTGCCCATCAGGCATCAGGCAGTACCAAGGGGATGGGACCTGATGGGGGAAGGGCCTCTTGGAGGGCAATCAGTGGAGGTGGGAGGGGCCCCGCTGTTACTCTGCAGTCGGGATCAGTGGAGGAGGGAGGGAGGCCAGTGATTGGGACTGGCCATCAGGGTTGGGGGGGGGGGGGGGGGCAGCCTGCTTGGGGCGGGGGGGGAGGTCGGGGCTGTGGGGTGGGGGATTGGCACTGCAGGTTGGGGGTTTGAGACTGCAAGTGTGAGGGTGGGGATTGGGACTGCCAGTGGGAGTCAAGACTGGGTTTGGGCATGCTTAGGCGGCCAGCGAGCGAGCCGTGGGGGTTGGGGGGAGGTGAGAGGGCCAGCTTTGCAGGGGACATAGGGCTGTCCAGCGATCGAGCTGGCCAGCAATCGGCAGACAGAGGCCATTGCGCATGCGCTGATCTCGGTGCTGACAGATCAGCGCATGCGCAGTGGCCCACACAGCACGATGCTGTTGGCCTCTACAGCGGGACTAGACCTCACCCATTGATTTTCACTGGGATTTACGCTTGTGGACTCTGCAGTGCACAGAGTGAGGGAGATTTTTTTTTCTACAAGAGTGATTTATTCCAGTTTTTACACAAATTCAGCACTCAGAATTTTTTGGGTGAATCGCACCCCCAGTGCTGTCTTCAAGTGAAAAAAAGCACGGCCATAAGTATTTTCGTAAGGTTGCATATTTGCCAACCAATTTCTCTTACTGTAAACTTACAATAGATTTTCCTGTGATATCATATTGGCTTCTCATGTCAGTGAACCCATGCAGGTGAGGCAGCCTCCAAGGTTCAGTTCCTGATCTGTGCTGAGTTAGCTGATAAGCTTTCGTATTGATACAATAATTGGTCTCCATGTCCCTTGGCGTGGGAAATGAAAAATCAACTGTAGTTAGTGCTCTTGATGACCAGTTGCCCTTGCTGGCCAGTTGCCCTTTTGATGGAATGCATAATGGTGATAAGACAAAGATCATGCATAGATAGGTAGAAGATAGATAGAATCCCTACTTTGCAAAAGGAAGCCAATTGTCGCACTGAACCTGCACCCACAGCAATCCCACCCAGGCCCTATCCCCGTAACTCCACGTATTTACCCTAGCTATCCCCCTCACACTAATGGACAATTTAGCATGGCCACTTAAACTAACCCCCACATCTTTGGAGTGTGGGATGAAACCAGAGCACCCAGAAGAAACCCATGCAAACACAGGGAGAATGTCCAAACTCTGCACACACAGTCTCCTGAGGTCGGAATTGAACTCAGGTCCCTGGCGCCGTGAGGCAGCTGTGCTAACCACTGTACCATCGTGCTGCCCATGCCATCCTCTATCAAGTAGCCTCCCAGTATTCACAATACAGGTTCAAATGTGAAGAATATTATTGAGGGTGCCAGGTAATCATGCAACTGAATACCAACAAGAAGCAATTGCCCTCAGCAGAAGAGGAGGAGGGTAATAAAAGGGAGGAAAATCAGGTAACCAAGTGAATCAAGTTCCAGATATTGGATAATTTGGGCAGCACGGTGGCATTGTGGTTAGCACTGCTGCCTCATAGCGCCAGGGTCCCGGATTTGATTCCCGGCTTGGGTCACTGTCTGTGTGAAGTTTGCACATTTTCCCCGTGTCTGCGTGGGTGCTCTGGTTTCCTCCCACAATCCAAAGATGTGCGGGTTAGGTGGATTGGCCATGCTAAATTCCCACTCAGTGTCAGGGGGATTAACTGGGGCACATGTATGGGGATATGGGGATAGGGCCTGGGTGGGATTGTGGTTGGTGCAGACTCGATGGGCTGAATGGCCTCCTTCTGCACTGTAGGATTCTATGAGGAAGGAGGGGAGTGAAAATGTTATACATTCTTTTCAAACTCAATATGGATTCTGAATTGCTCCTGGGGTGTTAACAACGTAGCGCATTGATAGTCCCTCCTCATATCTTCTATATTTGTCAACATTGAAATCGAAAGAGGCTACCTGTACAGGCTATCCACTTTTACATTACACACTTTGTGAATGTACACAGCGTGTTCAAAGGAAGATTACTGTTTCGAACAAGTGGAAGTTAGAGATCCATGATCAGGATATAGATTTGTAACATTGCCTGAGAGGCGTAAGGATGTCAGTTCAATTCACTACATGTCCTGTATAAATGCCAAAAACCATCAACCATTAAATGAAAGCAACTGATCCTCTTCAGCAATGTTGTTCTCCGTTACCGTTGATGGTTTGGTCAGCTTAGTTGGGTAGGTGGAAAAAGCAAATGCAATCAACGAAGACAAGTTTTATGAAATGTAACATTAGCTGTCAGGTAAGGGCAGCATACCGTGACATAAGCTGCCAGTCAGGCCAACACAGCGCGAGTGGCTTTGAGAGCTGACAATTAGACTGACATAGTATGTGACAGAACAGGAGCCATTGGCAATAAAAAAAAAGAAACAGTGCAGAGGATTATACCATAGGCTGGTCAAATAAGATCAGTTGCTGTTTTCTTAATGGCATGTATCTTTGACAAACTCAAATGTGGCCAATTCCCTTATTTGTTATATTGTTTTATAAGACATCATGTTTAAGTTGTCCCAAGTGAAGTGGCAAGATTTCATGAACTGTATGTGAAAAATGGGAAAGGTCTGTCTATTCCCCAGTGAATCTGCAGAACTGTTAACTTGGGTTCTCATAGAAACAACAATCAGGCTATATTAAGGAGGGTGGGACTGATGCAGCACTTGGAAAAATACTATTTTGGCATTACTTGTCTCTTTTCCTTCCCTGCAACTTTTGCCCATATGCAAAAGTTCTGGCAGGACTGGCCACCGGGATGTTGTGAGTCAGTCAAAAGTCCTATAAGGGTGATCTTATCGGCTCGTCACACCGGTCGATTGGCGTGGCGAGCCGGTAAGATCGCGAGAGAGGTGAAAACTCGGGTTTGCGCCCAGTTTCTCGCCTCTTGCGATGATACCAGCACTGGATGTAATCATCCAGGCTCACTTGCCTTAATGGCCTCACAGGTGTAGGTCCTCACCGGCGAGGGTCACATATTGACCCCAGCAATGGGACCTGATGTGATGGTCTAGCCGGTGGGACCAGAGGCAATTGAGGCCCTTTGGGTGGTCGGGGTCACAGGGAACTGGGCAGTGCCAGGTGAAGGGGCCTAGATGGTGGGGCCTGAAGAGGAGTCTGAGTGTGGGGAGCTGCGCACTCTGCAATTGGCGATCGCTGGAGCAGCGATTGACGGGGGGCTGCGGTGGGTTTTGGGTGGGGGGGAGGGAGCAATGACCAACCGGGGTGGAGTGGTGAAGGGGGGTGGCAATCGGCCGGGGATGGGGAAGTGTACAGGTGCTGTGATCAGCTGGGGTGTTGAACAGGGGCCACAATGAACTGGGTGGGGGTGAATGGGAGGCTGCAATCGGCCGGGTGGAGGTCATGATTGGGGGGAGATGGGAATACGATTGGGATGGCGGTGGGGTGCAGTGTCAGATTCCCAGTGCACTGTCAGTGCATTTGGAAATCATGCACATGTGATAGCGCCCATTAGCATTCAGCAGCTGGCTTCCCAGCATGAATAGACTCCATCCACTTCCCCAACTGACGTGAATAGCACTTTGCCTCATTTTTGCATCTAAGTAGCATAAGATTTGAATTATTTTCTTGCTGAAAGAACAGGTGCGATTGTCTCCCATTTTCATGCTCATTTGGCACTTAGAACGTTTTTGGTAAGATCGCCCCCATTGACTTTCAGAGGGACCAGATGATTCTGGCACCAGGCGGGGTTGGAAAATTCCACACAAAGTTATTCGTCCAATTAGTATTAATTAATTAATTAATTTTCCTTCGCAACTGCAATTTCCCTCATTTTAAGATGTTTCCTGTTTTATCATTGTAAGGACTGAGATCATAAGTGTTATAAAATCCTGAATGTCCAGTTCTATACTTTATTTTGCCACCCTGCCTGCTCATCCAAAGGCCTTAACTTTTGCTGGAATTTGGTTCCATAAGTGACCATTCTTTGGGAGACAGGACATATAAGTCTCGTTCTGAGGATGTCCCCTCCACTTCACCATGTTTGGGTTTTTCCAGCCCCTTCCACTGACAGCATCTTCCAGTCTCGCCCAAGTCAACAGGATTTAAAAGAATCGGCATGTCCGCCTCAGGAAACCCCACCATGGCGGGACCGATCATCTCCACACCTATTATTGAGTTATTAACTGAGCAGGAATCTTAGCTGACCTTCCTCTTCCCTGATCCAGGGGCACTGACATTGATTTAGCAATCATCAAACCTACCACAAATGGGAATCAAATTTAATTCTTTTTAATCTATATAGCTCAATTATATGTCAGCATTGATAAACTAACCATTGACATTCAGCCACAGACACTTTAATGACTTGATTTAACTTGTAATCTTTAAAAGTAATGATTCCATAAAGATTATAAAACACTGGATAAAAATGCTAAATTTCTTTAATACCACATGTTTTTTGCATCTATCAGGATGTTAAATTTGGTAATTGTGAGTGATTTTGCATTTGTATTTATATCTTGTCTTCAATATAGAGTATGTCCTTAGACACTCTGCTGGAGGATGGAAGCTGATAGGGTGAGAGTGGGAAGGAGGAAATAAAATAAGTAAAAGTGAAGAATGAACGGATGCATAACTACAGTGGACGAGTTAGGATAAACAGAAAGATTTGTTGAAAAGATACTTTAAGAAGATTTTTATAATTGGACAGAGAAGTGGAGAAGTAAAGGATTTGGAGAGGCAGCTGAAGGTTCTGCTCTCAATGTTGGGTGAAGATAAGGGATGATGACAGAATGTTGGAAGACCAGAGGGCTTAGGAGAGGATAGAGTGGGGAGCCAGGATGGAATAAATTCGCCGAATAATTTGTAATTAAATGCATGGGATGTGGGGCGGAAAGTCAGTGCAAATCAATGATAATGAATGCAATGGGGAAACCAAGACACAGCTCCGGACATAATTCAAGCTGCTGAGCTTTGAATAAATTAAAGTAATTCGCAGTTGCAGGATGAAGACTGGTGAGTGGAGATTGGAGAAGTTGAGCTTAGAGATAATAAAAGTGAGGATGAGGGTTTCAGTGGTATCAGGTTAAGGTTTGGGCTGAGGCAAATGATCTTGCTGAGGTCTAAGTAAACAGTCTTAATGTTGGATAGGAATCTCAGCTGTGCTAACAATTTACAGCTTGCTTCAGCCTGAGTGCTGGGGAGGGCACGGGGTAGTGTACTGAAAATGCCGCCGAGCTAATAGCAGGCAAGCACTTGGCAGTACTTGGCTCTTACTGATAATCAGTTGAAAACATTTTAACTTATTCAGAGTTTCATGTTAAACACCTAGGAGGGAATTTTCCTTTCCCGCCCACCACGCGAATTGTAGCAGGTGGGTGGGGGTGGGGCGGGGGGGAGGGGGAGGGCGTTGTGGATCATGCCAAGGTCCGTTGACCTTGGGCGGGATTTTCTGCTTTTGTGGCGAGCACGGCCGGAAAATCTCGCCCCCCTAGTCTCAGACGTTGCTGTGGGATGCAGGAAATCAACTGTGGGGTTAAGCTGATCCAGTACCTGTAGCTGACATTGAGAAGGAAGAGAAGGTGATCAATGTTAGATCCTTGGTGGTTCCTCATTTGTCTGGATAAGGCCGGATGGAAATATGCTGACTATGTTTGGAGAAGTTGCATTGGAACCCCTAATAGCTTAAAAAAACTTCAGTAGAACACCAAATAATAGTAAGACTGCAAATGAACTTATCCTAATCCACACTCGCTGCCTGCCCTCTCCCTATTTTCAAACCTTCTCCTTTTGTGATTAATCCCTTTTAAAACATTGAAACTGAAATGGTTGATGGCATAGTGGAGTAGGCCATTCCAAGATCAAATAGTTAATCAGACTTCTTACCAAAGCTTGCAACAGAAAGAAAGTTCCGATGAGATCGTAGAGTGCTGCTGGTGTGCGTGAAGTCACTCCCCAGAATTCAGTGCCTTCATGAAAGAGAAAAATAATGATAAGCTTAACAACAAATGGTTATACAGGAAAATAATTGTTTCAAATTTGGCTGAGATGGTTCTGGAGAGATGACCTTTCATAAGTTCTATCAATGTACTTGAGCATTTATTTTCAACAATTATGGCTATCCAATTTGCTGTAACGTGAACGTTGGTGGACAAGCAGTTAGCTCAACATTTTATTTTATGTTCTTCTGATCAGTTTATTGACAGCAGCATACATTAATGCTAATAGCCAGTGCTCGACTCGCATGTTTCTTTTTCTCATCCTCTCTGATAGGACTGAGGGCGAGATGTTCCGGCCACTTTCGCCCCAAGGCCGGAAAATCCTGCCCAAAGTCAACGGACCTTTGCATGGTCCATGTCCCATCTGCTACGATTCCCGGGATGGGAAAATTTCACCTTGAGTTATTAGGTGAGAATCCAAGATTGTCATCTAAGATTATTGCATTTTCAGTGTTGTAGGATTTTTGTAAGTGATGGCTCTTGCACAGGTAAACAAAACCACACATCCCACAGAACTACATTGCTATCACTTTTAAAGTGGAATGAGAATAAATAGAGGTATCCTATCGGGACTTCAAACTCCACCACACTTGTAATCCTGGATATTGTTAAAAGAGAGAATCTAATCACTTCCAAATTTTACAAATGCCTTGCTGCTGTATCCATCAAAATAAAGACATTTAATTTCCCAGGAAAAGGAATTTCCTCAAAGGCCTCTCGACAAGCTGTGCCACTTTTCCCCCATGAAATTCAAATGTAAATTCAAATTTAAATGTAAATTCAAGTAACTGATTTATTTCACTTTACTCCTTGCAAATTTCCTTGCTTATTTGCACAGCTTTCAGGATATGCCATTGAAACCTAACTGGCTCATTAAAAAAATGCTTCTGATATGGAAAAGTAAGCAAACTTAAGTTCCCCTGTATTTGTATTGATTCTGAATGTTTTTTTAGGCTCAATGGGCCTATCTGGTGGCTGTGTGATTTTTAATCAATTTCACCTCACTGAGAACTTTACTGTATCTTGAATATCACTGAAGTTATTTTATTACACCACAATTTGCAATATTAAAGAGAATAACACACATAAACTGTATTTACATAAACACACAGTGTATATTGTGTATAATTCATAGTTTGATGGCTGTAAACTTTAATTTTCAAAACACACATAAGGTAAAGATGTTCTTAAAGAGTATAGTTGGTGTTGTTAAAGAACTTACACATCTGATTGGGAACTTAAAATTTTAAAGTGTTCATTCCAAATTAACACTATAAAAATGGCAACTTGACACAGGCAGTTTGACATTGAAATTGCTGCTAACTTAAATTATTGCCAAAATGTCTAAAGTAAACAAGATGTCCTTCAGACGTTCAGTGAATTGGGAAGCAGCCAGATTAGTCATGTCCCTTTACAGAGTCTGAGGAATTACAAATTGAAACATTATGAGTCAAGGCCTTTCCTAGCTAAGAATAATGTTTTTCAGGAACACAATGCCCGAAGTCATAGAATCAGAGAATCATAGAATCCTTACAATGCAGAAGGAGGCCATTCGGCCCATCATGTTTGCACTGACCACAAGCCCACCCAGGCCCTATTTCCGTAACCCCACATAGTTACCCAACTAATCCCCTGACACCCGGGTTAATTTAGCATGGCCAATTAACCTAACTCGCACATTTTTGGACTGTGGGAGGAAACCGGAGCACCTGCAGGAAATCCACGCAAACATGGGGAGAATATACAAACTCTACACAGACAGTGACCCGAGGCTGGAATTGAACTTGGGTCCCTGGCGCTGTGAGGCATCACTGCTAACCACTGTGTCACCGTGCTGCCCATTTAAAATTCCGCTAGTTTTTTTTTTCAAGAACAGCAACTATTAGCCGAAACAGGCCAATCAGGCATTTTTGGTCACAAGGACTGGAATTCTCTGGCCATTCACGCCGGCTTTCTCCGCTTCTGCTGGCAGAGCACCCTTGCCCATGGGTTTCCAGCCAGAATGGGGTAACATCAATGGGAATTTCCATTGACTGCTAACAAACAACGTGCCAGCTCCCGATGGCAGGAAACAATTAGCTGGGAGGCTGAAGAATCGCACCCAAGGTGTTGAGTTTTTTTATTGAATTCCCTCTCCCTGGGTTTAAGGCAGAGATACTGCAAAATCTAATATAACCATATTGGATTTGTGAGTATAATTTTAACTAATCAATATTTGTTTGAAGATCCAAGATTTGCTGATAAGGTGGATTTAAAAATTGCATGTATCTTCACAATATTATTTGGCATGTTATGATTAGCATCAATCACTATCTATAACCTCTTTATAGAACCTTAGTTAGGCCGCACTTGGAATATAGTGTTCAATTCTGGTCGCCACACTACCAGAAGGATGTGGAGGCTTTGGAGAGGGTACAGAAAAGATTTACCAGGGTGTTGCCTGGTATGGAGGGCATTAGCTGTGAGGAGAGGTTGGAGAAACTTGGTTTGTTCTCACTGGAACGACGGAGGGGTGACCTGATAGAAGTCTACAAGATTATGAGAGGCATGGACAGAGTGGATAGTCAGAAGCTTTTTCCCAGGGTGGAAGAGTCAATTACTAGGGGGCACAGGTTTAAGGTGCGAGGGGCAAGGTTTAAAGGAGATGTACGAGGCAGATTTTTTACACAGAGAGTAGTGGGTGCCTGGAACTCGTTGCCAGAGGAGGTAGTGGAAGCGGATAAGGTAGTGACTTTTAAGGAGCATCTTGATAAACACATGAATAGGATGGAAATAGAGGGATATGGTCCCCGGAAGGGTCGGGGGTTTTAGTTAAGTCGGGCAGCATGGTCGGTGCAGGCATGGAGGGCCGAAGGGCCTGTTCCTGTGCTGTAATTTTCTTTGTTCTTTGTTCTCATGCATAAGCTGTGACCTGTAATTGGCTTCGATTAAAGACATGTATTAATGAAGCATACAAGGAGCCGTAGTCTCAAATAGACATTATCTTGGAAAACCACATAAACACATCACTCTATTGGTCTCAGTTAGACTCCTGAAAGCTGATATTCGTAAACTTTCAAAGAAGTTTGGTCTACTAAGACATACCTCAATGTATGTCCCAGCCTAAGATAAGTTTGTTAACTTATAGACTCCTAGGGAGAGGAGTTTTTATTTGAGGACCTAGCCTAGAGTCTCTCTTGAAACCGCTGGTATCATCTAGTCTTGCCAACGATGACTGCCCTCCTCCCCCTCACCCCACTGTTCCCCTGTTCCCTCCCTTGCTGTGGCTTTCCTGGTAGTGGGGGAGTTTCAATCAATGGGAAACCCCTTTGACAGTGGTGGGAGCAGAAAGTCCTGCCACTCGGCAGATGGCAGGTGGCAGAAAATCTCAATTTGATACTTGGAAATGCCTTTCTGTTGCAAATGTAAGTTCACAATAAGTTGAGGTGATGGGCTTATCTTGACTGGGGTAAAGATCATGGAACCATGAATAATGTCTGTTTCTCAATTTCTTTAGATCTGAGCATTTATGCTAGTTTTGCTTTTACATTTTTATGTTCAGATGCTCATGAAATTCTCAGGAACGTTTGACATAGAGTCATAGAGGTTTACAGCATGGAAATAGGTCCTTCAGCCCAACTTGACCATGCTGCCCTTTTTTTAACCACTAAGCTAGTCCCAATTAGCTGCATTTGGCCCATATCCCTCTATAGCCATCTTACCCATGTAACTGTCTAAATGCTTTTTAAAAGACAAAACTGTACCTGCCTCTACTACTACCTCTGGCAGCTTGTTCCAGGCACCACCCTCTGTGTGAAAGTATTTCCCCTCTCACCTTAAACCTATGACCTCTAGTTTTAGACTCCCCTACCTTTAGAACATAAGAACATAAGAAATAGGAGCAGGAGTAGGCCATCTAGCCCCTCGAGCCTGCCCCGCCATTCAATAAGATCATGGCTGATCTGACGTGGATCAGTACCACTTACCCGCCTGATCCCCATAACCCTTAATTCCCTTACCGATCAGGAATCCATCCATCCGTGCTTTAAACATATTCAGCGAGGTAGCCTCCACCACCTCAGTGGGCAGAGAATTCCAGAGATTCACCACCCTCTGGGAGAAGAAGTTCCTCCTCAACTCTGTCTTAAACCGACCCCCCTTTATTTTGAGGCTGTGTCCTCTAGTTTTAACTTCCTTACTAAGTGGAAAGAATCTCTCCGCCTCCACCCTATCCAGCCCCCGCATTATCTTATAAGTCTCCATAAGATCCCCCCTCATCCTTCTAAACTCCAACGAGTACAAACCCAATCTCCTCAGCCTCTCCTCATAATCCAAACCCCTCATCTCCGGTATCAACCTGGTGAACCTTCTCTGCACTCCCTCCAATGCCAATATATCCTTCCTCATATAAGGGGACCAATACTGCACACAGTATTCCAGCTGCGGCCTCACCAATGCCCTGTACAGGTGCATCAAGACATCCCTGCTTTTATATTGAGAAAAGATATTGACTATCTAGCTGATCTGTGCCCCTCATTGTTTTATAGACCTTTATAAGATCATCCCTAAGCCTCCTACACACCAGAGAAAAAAGTCCCAGTTTATCCAGCCTCTCCTTATAGCTCAAACCATCAAGTCCCGGTAGCATCCTAGTAAGTCTTTTCTGCACTCTTTGTGGTTTAATAATATCCTTTCTATAATAGGGTGACCAGAACTGTACACAGTATTCCAAGTGTGGCCTTACCAATGATTTGTACAACTTCAACAAGATGTTCCGACTCCTGTATTCAATGTTCTAACCATTGCACACATAAATTGCCATTTGCAAAATCTGTGTAATTTTGATGAAGCTGTTTGAGGAAATTCTGGCCCATGGTGAGTATCTATCAATTTCCTTTCCTTGAATTTTTTTTCTTCGTTGTTTTTTTTCTTATTTCATCATTGTTTAGCTTTCTGTGTTTTTTCTCCTGCAGTTAATCATTATTTTACCTTCATTATTCACCAATCAATTCAGGCAAAACCTTTCTCCCCTATCAACAACATCCTAAAAACAATTCCATGATACATCCTCCATGGAATTACAAGTTACTGGCTTACCCTATATCTTATTCTAAAAACAAATTTGGTCCCCCACAAGAAAAATCACAACGTAATCCATAAAATTATCACTTTCCAAACCCTCTGTCATCTCCCTAGCAAAGGAAATCAACAACTTTGATCACAGGTACATCCTCCAACACCAACAGACATCAACAAACTCATCCAGAGATCTATGACTCCAGGACCTACCCTCACTTTGGTCTAAAGTATAGGATGTATGTGCAACATACCAAAGCCACATTTTTAAAAAAATCATTCATGAGACATGGACTTCGCTGGCTGGTCAGCATTTATTGCCCATCCCTAATTGGCCAAGGACAGTTAAGGGCCAACCATATTGCTGTGGCTCTGGATTCACATGTAGGCCAGACCAGGTAAGGATTGCAGATTTCCTTCACTAAAGGACCTTAGTGAAGCAGATGGGTTTTTCCGACAATCAACAATGGTTTCATGGTCATCAGTAGATTCTTAATTCCAGACATTTTTATTGAATTCAAATTCCACCATCTGCTGTGGCAGGATTTGAACCCAGGTCCCCAGAACATTTTCTGCATCAATAGTCGAGCGATAATACCACGAGGCCATCACATGTTAATGATTCTAAACGTCTAGTACTACATTTGGCTGTCCCAAATCTTCCCGTTATTCACTGACTCATCAGCTCTCCAATTTGCGACGCAATATCCACTGATTCATCTTTTACTAATTTAGCACTGTAATAGAGTATTGTATTTGCTTTGTTGATTGCATCTTCACAGTGATTGGACTTGCAAGTATCAATGGAGTGGTACTGGGTGAATGATTATATTCTCTAAATGTAATTCTTTCTTAAGTCAACCACAGCATGCGGAAAATAATGTTTACATCTGACTGGCAGCATGGTAGCACAGTGGTTAGCACTGCTGCTTCACAGCTCCAGGGACCTGGGTTCGATTCCCGGCTTGGGTCACTGTCTGTGTGGAGTTCGCACATTCTCCTCATGTGTGCGTGGGTTTCCTCCGGGTGCTCCGGTTTCCTCCCACAGTCCAAAGATGTGCGAATTAGGTTGATTGGCCATGCTAAAATTGCCCCTTAGTGTCCTGAGATGCGTAGGTTAGAGGGGTTAGTGGGTAAAATATGTAGGGATATGGGGATAGGGCCTAGGTGGGATTGTGGTCGGTGCAGACTCGATGGGCCGAATGGCCTCTTTCTGTACTGTAGGATTTCTATGACTGTGTTTAGCAAATGTGTCTAAAAAATCTTATTAGCTGCAGAAAATGTGTCTTTTTCCTTGATACTGTTTCTCTCTGACACACTGACAGATATCATCTGCACAATCTGTTGAGATCAGATGTTTGGTATCACCTTTAGCTATTTGCCCTAACACAGATTTATGACATAGGATATTACATAGGATATTACACACTGAGCAGCAGCAATGACCTACTTGGATTGATATTATAGGAAATTCACCAAAGAAAACAAAGGAAATAGACTTTGTTCACTATTTGACACTGAATAATGTATTTGCACTCTTGCACTAATGTATGTCATTCACCAAATTTGCGTGGAAAGGTGAAAAAATCCAAATGTATCTCTCTCCCTGCTGAGAAATTATTACAATAATTAATTTTCCCTATGCTGCCGCTGGAGGTACTGGGGTGAAATTGATGCAAAATGAGCAAAAATGAATTGGTCGCCTGTCTTACATTCCGCTCAGTTTTCCTCCCCAATAACTTCAGAAGAAAAGGGGAATGGAGGTTGAGGGGAGACCTGATAGAGGTCTACAAAATGATGAGAGCCATAGACACCCTGGATAATCAGAGACTTTTTCTGCGGTGGAAGTATCAATTACAAGGGGGACAGGTTCAAGGTGAGGGGGGAAAGTTTAAGGGAGATGGGCGGAGGAAGTTTTTCACACAGAGGATGGTGTGTGCCTGGAAAGTGCTGCCAGAGGAGGTGCTGGAAGCAGGCACATTAGCAACATTTAAGAGGCCTCTGGATGGGTACATGAATAGGGAGGAATAGATGGACATAGTCCGAGTAAGGGCAGAAGGTTTTTTTTTAAGTTTAGTTGGGGCTAAGATGTTATGGTTGGCTCCAGCTTGGAGGGCCGAAGGGCCTGTTCCTGTGCTGTACTTATCTTCGTTTTTTTGTTCTTTTTCTTGTGATAGTTGACCGACTATCAGTACTCTGGTACTCACACAATTTGTTACGGTTTATAGATGAGCCCAAAAATTAAGTGCTGGCAGACTATTTCTTGATGAAAGGCACTATAACTGAACCTGTTGCTATTCACACACCTACAAAATGGTGCCTGCTAAATAAAAGGGTAACTTCACTCTTCCTGCTCTTCCCATGGGGAACTACATTGAAGGGAGATAAGGCTAAACACTGCCGTGTCAATTCTCTCTTCTATGCTCCTATCATGTTTTGGAATCTTTTGATCATTGTTTCCCACAGAAATGTTTTGGTGTAAAGAAAAGTCACCTTTAAATGTTAAGTTCTAAAACACGACAGCTAAGATGCCATTGAGATAACCTCAATGATATTTCACTGTGGACTGTAAATACTAAGAAATTAATTAGTTCTTCTTATCAATTATAAAAGTACCCTTTTTGGTTGTGAATAGGAGGAGGTAAAAGACAGGACAAGAGACATCGGCAGTCAGTCAAGGCTTTGAAGCAGGTATCTGTGAGACCGTTAGATCCAGGCAATGCAGACAGGTGCTTTAAAGAGAAAGCTGTGAGGCAAATCTTTCATCAGATTGAAAAATAAAATGTCGGAATGCTGTTCGGAGACATTGGTGGAATTTATTTTTGTTAGTAGTAAATATCAGATTGACTGGAGATAAGAATCAGAAGATGTTTTGTAGAGTGGGCATCTACTATCACTTAGGTTACACGACTACTGAAAATTGAAATGATCCCATTAATGCATACACAGGAAAATGAAACATACTCATCTTTTAATATTATTATACAAAAACAAACTGTGCCTCATCGCAACATATTAATTTGATCTTCAGTATTACCCTGTACATTTGTGTATAGGGATAAAAAATATGTTAACACTTCATATTTGGTCTTGCCGAGCCAAGTACATGCTGGATCTACCTTCAGAGAGTGCGACATAAAAATCACAGATCTCAAAATCAGATCACAATAAGATACCCACTGTTCCCCCCCTCAGTTATCCTATCATACTGGTAGATTTTGGACAGTATTCAACCACACCCTAAAATGCAAGACACTCAAAACACTTATGCAAGTGGCATGCACTATTCTACCTGGGAAAATATGAGAAAGCAAGATGCTATATGTGAAACAACTCCATTTGATCATAGTTTCCCACTTGGAACATGGAGCTGAACTTATTCTCTAGTAACATGTCAAGCCATTGATGTTGTTCAATTGGCAAATAAAGAAATCTTCTGTCATTCACAATCGCAGTCAATTGAAGTGTCTTGAATTTAATTCGCATTGGGTCTGCTACCTTAATATAGATAAGCATATTGTTCTGCTCAAAAACCAGTGCATATACATCAGTTACACCAGTGTAACCATGTTATTAGGCATTGAGCTTTATACTGAACATATCACAAATTGAGCGGGCAATGGGGTCAAGCGGGAACAGCTCAGACGAAGGATTTCTAAAATTATAGCCTGATAACAGCATAATTAGTCCAAAGGGAGTGAAGAACGTGTTAAGGGGGATTAAAGTTGATGGGCAAGATTCTCTGCCGGCAACGTACCCCCGCCCACGTGTTTCCCGCCAGCGGGAGGTGGCACGTTGTTTGCGAGCAGCGGGTCCCACCACTGTCAATGGCAATTCCCATTGTTGTTACCCCACACTGGCGGGAAACCCACGGGTGGGGGTACGCTACCGGCAGGATTGGAGAATCCCGCCAGCGTGAATCCCCTGAGAACTCTGGCCTATATATGCACAAAATCAGTTAAAGTAGAACAAACCTATAACAAAACCAATCGGACCCAGCTCATTGTGCAATGCAGTCGTCAAGAATATGATGGGTTATGGTTGGACATCCATTTTACAATGCAGCTAATAGACAGCAAAATTAGCTCAGTATAAGACAAGAGGCAACCGAAATCTACCGTATTTCAGGATAGATTAAAATAATTCACCCTTCAAGTATTATTGAATGTTAATGTTTGTTGGAGCTCTGGAGAACAGCTAAAGTAGTACACATTTTTATAAAAGCCCTAATCAATAAGCAATCAGAGAGCAAATTAACTTATTTTCTGCAATCAGGAATTTTTTTAAAGGTATGAATTTGTTGTTGAATGGTATGTTTCCATATTACAAGTTAAAAGTAGTTGTAAGAGTTATGAAAAGGAAAACAGCTGAAGTAACATTAAAGGCTGGCAACAATCTGGGAAGGCTTTAAACTGAAAATTGATCTAAGAGTTGTGATTCTGATGTGACAACGTTCAGTAAGGGGAATAACTTTTCCACCAATGAGACTAGGTAAGGATGGCAGCTTTCCTTCCCTTAAGGACATTAGTGAACCAGACGGGTTTTTCCGACAATCGGCAATGGTTTTGTGGTCATCAGAAGATTCTTAATTCCAAATATTTTTTTGTTGAATTCAAATGCCACCAGCTGCTGTGGAGAGATTTGAAGCCGGGTCCCCAGAACATTACATTCAAGAGGCATCTGGATAGATACATGAATAGGCAGGGAATAGAGGGAAATGGACCACGTAGAGGGAAGAAAATGTTAGATTAGAGAGGCATTTATGTTGGCACAGACTTGGTGTGCCAAAGGGCCTGTTCCTGTGTTGTACTGTTCTTTGTTCTTTGTTTATTAGCTGAGTCTCTGGATTTATAGTCCAATGATAATACCACTAAGGCATTGCCTGCCACCACTGGCAAGTGAAGTACAAGATAACTGGATAGAAAAAGTTCCCTAACACTGTACTTCTAGGAATTCAGACCAGTACTTGAATGATTCAATGTCTTTCATGGAACAATCTTCAACCTTTTATTTAGAAGCAGTGGAACTTCAGCCTACAGCAGCTAAGGAAGATTATTCAAGAAGCAGTGAGTTCCTTTCTATCATAGAGACACTATCCATGAGAACCCGGGTGCAGATTGAGGTTATGAATCTCTCAATTCTTCATGAAGTTAGACCAGAGATGACAAATGCAGATGGCACTGTAGCAGATGGTGACCATCTGCATGGACCTGAGTTGGCTCTTTCCTGAAGGACTTAATGAAGAAGAAGCCATTGCAGCACTGAGTGACCTGTTGGAGAATGAGAGCCGCAAGATTGGTCATCTTTCCAATTGATTGGAGGAGTCAGCTGTGTTTTTTGTGGCATTCAGATCTTTGTTCCATTGCATCCACCAGTGCATTAACTGGTGCTCTCATTGTACATGAAGAGTCTTCCATTAAGAATGCCTTGCCTGATTCCATGTCAGAGTCAATAAAGGATCACAATGCCAGAGAGATGGTAGCACCTATTTCCAGGGGTGAAAGTCAACATTACTTCCAAAATACCAACAGGAAATCATCTCTTATCTTCTCAAAAGGCTTACTGGAATTTTGTATTTTTTTTTCTCTTGTTGTCCAGGTTCATCAGAATCTCAGGTCTTCAATACCTTTTCTGTCTTTGCTGCAGCAGTGAATGATATGGCTGTAAAGATCTTTATTGATGTTGATGCTCAATTGGCTTCTAAAATATTTTCTCTATGTGCTTCAAAGGAATAACATGCTCCTCAGAAAGTCACAATTTCTTTTCTTCTGATCCTAGAACATTGAAAAGTTGATGCCCTTCAGTCTTCTCTCTTGAATAAGTCTTTCATTGCAAAAGATTCATTGCCTTTGCAATTTAGTTGTCCTAAAACCTGCACTTTGCATACCAGTAATGCTGCAAAGGTGCTGTCTTATTTTGCCTTCATTCATGACTTCAAGATATCTTCCCTAAGGGCCAAGAATACTATGAGAAAGTGAATCCCCCAGGACTGTGACTGGGAGGGGGAAGATTCGGAGTTGTAATTGGGTAGAATCTGCAGTTGTAAGTAGGGAGTTACAGAAATGCACTGTAAATAGTTAAATACATAGGCATGGATTTTCCAGACCCACCCAGCAGATGTGACAAGCCAACCAAAAGTCCGTTGACTTTGGGTGGCACTGGTAAATCTCACCAGTGGGTGAGTGGCACTGAAAAGATCCCACCCATAATTTGTTGTTCAAAAGTAGATAGCGTATTTGGAGGGGGTTGTAGTTTAAGGGTTAACGGAATGGATGTGTTAACGTATGTCATAGATGATAACGTATCACTGATATTAGTCAGTTGTGCGTTAGAGTTTGGAACACACCATGCTCTGCTGCAACATACTTTCTCCATAATGGGTTTAGATGTAATACAAATAGACCTGCTTTAACCAAGTGCCAGAATATGACTAAATTCTGTCAGAGGGAAAATAGGTCACGCATACCTGTAACCAAGAACCACACAACAACCCACAGATTAGAGTGACCATCCAAAAGCATACCTGAAGGATGAATGCCCCAACTGGGCAGGTGGCAAGCTCAGTACCCAGTTAATGGAGGCTGCCCATGCCTTGCTGCTGAGTGCAGGCAACACCTCAGAGGGTCAGCAGCGTTAACTTGAAGGAAAGTGGCCACATGGTCAAAATGAGGGTAAAGCACACATCCCAGCACAAGATCCCCCTTTGTTTCGACAAGTTATGCACAAGTCGAGCAAATTTTCAAGCTTTCCTACTTTGAGCCCAACAGCCGTGCACGAATGGGCACCAAATTCTTTGGGTTCGTCAGAATCCCTTTTCAACATTGCAGCTCTTAAAAGAGATTAATGATCTCTTAACTGGAGGCAAGTGGTTTCCCTGTTCCCTCCTCCTCTCAGTACTTTGAAAATTGGGGATAGTCGCCATGACAGCGGGGGTCCCGTGATGACCTCCAGGATCCCAATTTTCAAGACGTGCCTGCTCTGGGTCCTGATCCCACCAACATTTGAAAAGTCTGGCATCATTTCTCCACGAAAGTGCACCAGTAGCATGTATGCTTTTTTACTATATCCTAATCCTTCAACTTATTGTTTTGTAAATTTATCCACTAATACTCTCAGATAAATTTACTGATCAAAACCCAAGGCAATTTCAATTAACTCATGCTCTCCTCTTTTGCCCTTCCTCTAACTAATTCATCCATACCAAATTGAATATAACTACTTACCTCATGCATTGAGCGTAGCATACACTGAAGTTGCACATTATAAATCTAATATCCCACCTGACTCTTGACAATAAAGTCATATTCATTTTTGTTGCATTAAACCTTAAAGTGTCAATGATAAGAAAAATAATTGTAAAGAAAATTCACTGCTTTCTGTCTCATACAACGAAAGGCATCTTTCGGTGAATTGAAGGTGTTCAATTTAATTTGCGAGCTCTGACAATGAAATTTAACCTCATGACTTTCACTCTTGGGGGTTCACAATGTCATCACAGATCCACAATAATTGCTGCATTATAATGCAAAGAATTTATTATTATTTTCCATGTATTTGAGGACTTACAGGAACTAGAATTCACAAAGATTATTGCAGAACATTCTGGGCATATATTTGTTCATAAAATCCTTATTTCTATGTCAAACCAGCAGAACGATTCAAGAAGTAGAGAGCTCAGTCAGATACTTGGGGCGAACCTACCAAAAAAATTCAAAGTCTTTTCTAGGTGTGAAAACGGGAGGGTTTCAGATCAGTTTTGGCGACGAGGTCACAATTTAGAACCACCAAATCATAAAATGCAATCTTATGCCACTCTGTGAAAATAATAATGCAAATTCTGTTTCCTGCCAGCAGGAGGAGCAGGTGGGGCCTAAGCTCCCTGGAAATCTGGTAGCCCATAGTAGAGGGTGCTATTGTGCATGCACAGATCTCTCTGTTCTATGCAATGGCATAGGGAGACCTGTCACCACCCCCCTCCTGCTATCGCTGCCCTCCGTGGCCGATCGCCTGCCACCCCACCTGTCTAGTGTGCCCGGCTGGCAGTGCCATGGTGCCTGGTGGGCATGCCAGAGTGCCAACGTCCCGGGGGGCAAGAAGGGCCTCTGGCCCTTCTGGCAAAGCCATCACAACAGGTCCTCGTTAATGGGGACAATATGTGATCTTCTCCGTTGAGTACCTTCACCAGCGAGACCGCAAAGGCAAGTGAGCCTGGATGATTGAGTCCCGGATGCACGAATAATATTTAACTCAAATTTAAATTATAATTAAATATTCATATCCGGGCCTGGTAAGATCGTGATAGGCGAGCAATTGGGCATTAAACCAATTTTTCACCTATCTTATGATCTGACAGGCTTATTCCGCTCATTCGACCGGCAGGACGAGAAGGTAAGATCACCCTCTTGGTACGAATTATCCTGAAACAGAAACATGGAGCTGAGTATTTAGGCCCCAATTGGGAAGCAGGCAAGCAAGATTCTCTATCTCATTCTATACTCTTCTCGTCATTGTTTGAGATCCGACCCACTACGGTGGTGTTGTCAGCAAACTTGAAAATTGAATTGGAGGGGAATTTGGCCACACAGTCATAGGTGTACAAGGAGTATAGTCGGGGGCTGAGAACACAGCCTTGTGGGGCACCAGTGTTGAGGATGGTCTTTGAGGAGGTGTTGTTGCCTATCCTTACTGATTGTGGTCTGTGAGTTAGGAAGTTCAGGATCCAGTCGCAGAGGGAGGTGACGAGGCCCAGATCATGGAGTTTGGAGATGAGTTTCGTGGGAATAATAGTGCTGAAGGCTGAGCTCTGGTCAATAAATAGGAGTCTGACATAGGTGTCCTTGTTAGCTAGGTGTCCCAGTGTTGAGTGCAGGGCCAGGGAAATGGTGTCTGCTGTGGACCTGTTGTGGTGGTAGGCAAACTGTAGTGGATCTAGGTAGTCTGGGATTGGGGGTTGGGCCTGGGTAAGATGCTCTTTTGGTGAGTTAGTACAGGCACAATGGGCCGAAAGGCCTCCTTCTGCATTGTAGGGATTCTACCGTTCTAAATGTAAATATTCAAATTAAACAGTCCAAGATAATTAAACATTTAGTACATGAATTTAGTCAATTATAAATTAAGTTTTTCAGGAGCTTTCCGAATCCTTGGGGAGCGGCATAGTGTGGGGGCACTTCCACAGAATTTCTGTCAGCCAAAACCACAATGACAGGTGCCTCTTCAGGTACGGGCAATTCAATTCTATCTGTTTCCATGGAGACATCAGTTGTGCCTGCCACAGCATGATAGGTACTTCAGTGCTTGGATATTCAACAACATTCCCAGATGTCAATATAGCTCCTGGTGGCAGTACTAGCTGCTGGGGCAATTCTTGCTCTTTCAAATGGTCTGCGTGTTTCCAGATCATCCTTCCTTCTAAGTCCACTTGATAAGACAGTTTTGGATACAATGGGTGGAATTTTCCCATTCTGCCGACCACAGAAATTGTAGAAGGTGGGATATGGACCATGCAAATGTCCGTTGACCTCGGGTGGAACTTTCCAGCCTTGAGGTGAACGCAGCCAGAAAATCCCGCTTAATGATTCCAGGGACCCAACTCAACTCAACTCTGGCAGCTCAATGTTTCAGGGTTCCAATGTTTCAGGCGGGATAGAGGCAGAGGGATAAAAGGTTGGGGGGGTGGCATTGTTGGTCAGGGAAAATGTTACAGCGGTACTCAGGCAGGATAGGTTAGGGAGCTTGTCTACAGAGGCCCTATGGGTGGAGCTGAGGAATAGGAAAGGTAAGACCACATTAATGGGGTTGTATTATAGACCACCCAAGAGTCAGCGAGAATTGGAAGAGCAAATCAGCGGAGAGATAGCTAACAACTGCAAGAAACACAAAGTTGTGATAGGGGATTTTAATTTTCCACATATAGATTGGGACTCGCATACTGTTAAAGGTTTAGACGGGGTAGAGTTTGTAAAATGTGTTCAGGAGAATTTTCTACATCAGTATATAGACGTGCCTACTAGAGAGGATGCGATATTGGATCTCCTTTTGGGAAATGAGTTAGGGCAGGTGATGGATGTGAGTGTGAGGGAACACTTTGGATCCGGTGATCATAATGCCATTAGTTTCAACCGGATCATGGATAAGGATAGACCTGGTCCTCGGGTTGAAGTTCTGAACTGGAAAAAGGCCAAATTTGATGAAATGAGAAGAGACCTGGGAAGTGTGGATTGGCACAGGCTGTTCTCTGGTAAGGATGTAAATGGAAAGTGGGAGGCCTTCAAAGGAGAAATTTTGAGAGTGCAGAGTTTGTATGTTCCTGTCAGGATTAAAGGCAAGGTAAATAGGAATAAGGAACCTTGGTTCTCGAGGGAGATTGTAACACTGATTAAGAGGAAGAGAGAGTTGTATGAAATGTACAGGTAGCAAGGAACAGATCAGATGCTCGAGGAGTATAAAAAGTGCAAGAAGCTACTTAAGAGGGAAATCAGGAGGGCTAAAAGAAGACATGAGGTTGCTTTGGCAGACAGAGTGAAGGAAAATCCAAAGAGCTTCTTTAGGTATGTTAGGAGCAAAAGGATAGTGAGGGATAAAATTGGTCCTCTTGAAGACCAGAGTGGTAGACTGTGTATGGAACCAAAAGAGATGGGGGAGATACTAAATGGTTTTTTGCATTCGTATTTACTGAGGAAACGGGCATGGAGTCTACGGAAATAGGGCAAACAGGTAGGGAGGTCATGGAACCTTTACAGATTAAAGGGGAGGAGGTGCTCGCTGTCTTGAGGCAAATCAGAGTGGATAAATCCCCAGGACCGGACAGGGTATTCCCACGGACCTTGAGGGAAGCTAGTGTTGAACTTGCAGGGGCCCTGGCAGACATATTTAAAATGTCAGTGTTCACGGGGGAGGTGCCAGATGATTGGAGGGTGGCTCATGTTGTTCCGTTGTTTAAAAAAGGTTCCTAAAGAAATCCGGGAAATTATAGGCCAGTAAGTTTGACGTCGGTGGTGGGCAAGTTATTGGAAGGTGTGATAAGGGATAGGATCTACAAATATTTGGATAGACAGGGACTTATTAGGGAGAGTCAACATGGCTTTGTGCGTGGAAGGTCTTGTTTGACCAATCTATTAGAGTTTTTCGAGGAGGTTACCAGGAAAGTGGATGAAGGGAAGGCGGTGGATGTTGTCTACCTGGATTTCAGCAAGGCCTTTGACAAGATCCCTCATGGGTGGTTAGTTAGGAAGGTTCAGTCGCTAGGTATACATGGGGAGGTAGTAAATTGGATTAGACACTGGCTCAATGGAAGAAGCCTGAGAGTGGTTGTGGAGGATTGCTTCTCTGAGTGGAGGCCTGTGACTAGTGCTGTGCCGCAGGGATCGGTGTTGGGTCCATTGTTGTTTGTCATCTATATCAATGATCTGGATGATAATGTGGTAAATTGGATCAGCAAGTTTGCTGATGATACAAAGATTGGAGGTGTAGTGGACAGTGAGGAAGATTTTTAAAGCTTGCAGAGGGATTTGGACCAACTAGGAAAATGGGCTGAAAAATGGCAAATGGAATTTAACGCAGACAAGTGTGAGATATTGCACATTGGAAGGACAAACCAAAGTAGAACATACAGGGTAAATGGTAGGACTCTGAAGAGTGCAGTTGAACAGAGGGATCTGGGAATACAGGTACAGAATTCCCTAAAAGTGACGTCACAGGTGGATAGGGTTGTAAAGAGCGCCTTTGGTACATTGGCCTTTATAAATCGGAGTATCGAGTATAAAAGTTGGAGTGTTATGGTAAGGTTATATAAGGCATTGGTGTGGTGAACCATCGTTGGTTCCCACTAGATAGTATTGAGCCAGGGTCTGGCCAGTACTACAAGTATGTATATATGTTGCTGTTGGGGTTAGGGATGGGTTGTTCTACTTGTTGCTGTTGGGGTTAGGGTTGGGCTATTACACCTTGTATTATAGTTATTGTGGTACATCCCAGTCGGGCACCGCCTCCTGGGAGAGGTATAAAGGTCTCTGCTCTGTCTGGGACCCCTCAGTCTGGGATCGTGTATATAATTAGTAGCTTCGTTGTTACAGCAAATAAAAGCCTTTATTTCCTGAGCATCTCAAGCCTCGTGTGTGATAACGCGCATCAATTTTATTTGTTGTCAGTAAACTCTCGTCGAAAAAAAAACGATATAGAGAGTATGGAGCAGATACTGAAGCCTGAACGCCTTACACTTGATCCATGTGCGGCGGGCGCCTCTAACACCTTTGACCACTGGTTGAAATGTTTTGAGGACTACCTGGCAGCCTCCGCAGCGATCACCACAGATGATGACAGACTCCGGGTCCTCCATGCGAGGGTAAGCGACACCGTCTACCTCGCGATCCGTGCGCCACCGACTACACAAAGGCCCTCGAGCTTCTTAAGAAGCATTATATTAAACCGCCCAACGAAATGCATGCTCGATACCTCTTAGCCACTCGACGACGGCAGTCCGGCGAAACGATGGAAGAATACGCGAACGAGCTCCTACAGCTAGCCAGGGGCTGTAACTGCAAAGCAATGTCAGCAGATCAGAATATGAACGACCTCGCTCGAGATGCGTTTGTGGCGGGAGTCGGATCATCTTACATCTGACTCAGACTACTGGAGAAAGGTAATCTTGACATCACCCAGGCAATGGAAATAGCAGATATGTTGGAGACGGCCTCCAAAAGCCTAGTATTGTATCCTGAAGACCACGTGGAGACAACGTGGCAGGAGCAGTCACTGATCCCTCCTCGTCCCTCGGGTTCCAAAAGCTGCGTGATGGCGTGTTCACACTCGGGCCAGACGACGGCAGCAGCTCCGGGCGGCCTGCGGTGTTACTTCTGTGGGGGAGCGAAGCATACTCGGCAATGGTGTCCCACTAAAGCTGTGTTGTGCTCCGCCTGCGGTAAGAAGGGGCACTATTCGAAAGTGTGCCGATCTAAATCTGCTTCTCGGAACAGCAGTGCGGCCTGCGAATCCTCAGAGCCCGGTTCTTCGTCGTCGGCATCGTCGAGGCTTTCGTCCACGTGCGAGGCCAGGACGACGCCATTACGGTCGACGGAGTCGGAGATGTGTGACCACCAGGGGTCGCTGAGTTTGGCGCCATCACTCACGTGCGACCGATGGGAGCGGCCATGTTGGTCGGCACCGACCGCGAACGACCAGCAGGGGTCATCCTCGTCAATCTCAGCCGCCTGCAGTGGCGCTCATGAACCAACGGTGGCGTTGATCATCCTGGACCAGGCCAAGCCTCATAGACTTGACAAGTCTATGATGGACATTCAGGTAAACGACCACTTGATTTATTGTCTGTTTGACAGCGGGAGCACTGAGAGTTTTATCCACCCAGACGCTGTGAAGTGGTGTGGACTCCGGATTCAACCTGTCAAACAGACAATTTCTATGGCATCAAGGTCCCGGTCTGTCACAGTGCTAGGGAGTTGCGTGGTAACTTTAACGGTGCAAGGCACAGTTTACGAGCGTTTCAAGCTCCTGGAGTTGCCGCACCTTTGCGTGCCAATACTTCTCGGACTAAACTTCATGGTCCACTTGAGGAGTGTAACCCTACAGTATGGTGGGCCACTCCCTTCGCTTTCAGTGGGAGAACAACAGCCTCCAAATTGCCCAACGTGCCCCGCCTGTAGTCTCTCGATACTGAAGATTACCACACCCTCCCTGTTCCAGAATCTTGTGCCAGGCTGCAAGCCCATTGCGACTAAGAGTAGGCGTTACAGCGCTGAGGATCGGATCTTCATTCGATCTGAAGTTCAGCGGCTCCTCAAGGAAAGGATCATACAACCTAGCGCTAGTCCGTGGAGAGCGCAGGTCGTGGTGGTCAAGAGTGGGAACAAACCCCGGATGGTCATTGACTATAGTCAGACCATTAATAGATACACGCAGCTGGATGCGTATCCCCTCCCGCGCATATCTGATATGGTCAATCGGATTGCGCAGTACCGGGTGTTCTCCACCATAGACCTCAAGTCTGCCTACCAACTCCCCATTCGCCCAGAGGACCGACAATACACGGCTTTTGAGGCGGATGGTCGCTTGTATCACTTTCTCAGGGTTCCCTTTGGTGTCACCAATGGGGTCTCGGTCTTCCAGCGTGCTATGGACCGAATGGTGGACCAGAACGGGCTGCGGGCTACCTTCCTGTACCTGGATAATGTCACCATCTGTGGCCATGACCAGCAGGACAACGACACAAATCTCCTTAAATTCCTACGCACTGCATCTCACCTGAACCTGACCTCCAACAGGGAGAAGTGTGTGTTTCGTACGCGCCGTTTAGCCATCCTCGGATACGTGGTGGAAAACGGGGTCATTGGCACTGATCCAGACCGTATGCGTCCCCTCTTTGAACTTTCCCTGCCCACTAGTGCAAAAGCACTGAGAAGATGCTTAGGCTTCTTCTCTTATTACGCACAGTGGGTTCCCAATTACGCGGGCAAAGCCCGTCCACTCATCAAGTCCACTTCTCTTCCCCTAACACCAGAGGCCCGATTGGCCTTTGATAAACTAAAAGCCGACATCGCGAAAGCTACGATGCACGCTGTTGATGAGTCCATCCCCTTTCAGGTGGAGAGCGATGCATCTGATTTTGCCCTGGCCGCCACACTTAACCAGGCGGGCAGGCCCGTCGTCTTTTTTTCCCGCACCCTCCAAGGCCCCGAAATTCGGCATCCAGCGGTGGAAAAGGAGGCCCAGGCCATTGTGGAGGCCGTCAGGCACTGGCGCCATTACTTGGCGGGAAAACGGTTCACCCTGATCACGGACCAGCGGTCCGTGGCGTTCATGTTTAATAACACGCTGAGGAGCAAGATCAAGAACGACAAGATCTTGCGGTGGAGAATTGAACTCTCCACCTATAACTATGACATCATTTATCGTCCAGGGAAACTCAATGAGCCCTCGGATGCCCTCTCGCGTGGAACATGCGCCAGTATACAGGAGGACCGTTTGCAGGCTCTCCATAATGACCTATGCCATCCTGGGGTCACTCGGCTCTACCACTTTATAAAAGCCCGCAATCTGCCCTACTCGGTGGAGGATGTCAGGTCCATAACAAGAAGCTGTCGGGTATGCGTGGAATGCAAACCGCACTTTTACCGACCTGACCGGGCACAATTAGTCAAGGCCACTCGTCCCTTCGAAAGACTGAGTGTCGATTTTAAGGGCCCCCTTCCCTCAACAGATCGGAATGTGTACTTCCTCAACATCATTGACGAGTACTCGAGATTCCCTTTTGTTATTCCCTGCTCTGATACATCCGCTGCCATGGTTATCAAGGCATTCCGTGATCTTTTTACCCTGTTCGGGTACCCCAGCTACATTCACAGCGACAGGGGCTCGTCGTTCATGAGCGATGACTTGAGGCAATACCTGCTCTCATACGGGATTGCCTCTAGTAGAACCACGAGCTCCAACCCTAGGGGTAACGGACAGGTGGAACGTGAGAATGCTACAGTCTGGAAGGCTGTCTTACTGGCGTTGAAGTCAAAAAGCCTTCCAGTCTCCCGTTGGCAAGAGGTGCTCCCTGATGCGCTCCATTCCATACGCTCCCTCCTGTGTACAGCACCCAATGCTACTCCCCATGAGAGGCTGTTTTCATTCCCTCGGAAGTCTTCCTCTGGGACCTCATTACCGTCTTGGTTGACGTACTCAGGACCCGTCCTCCTGCGGCGACATGTTAGGGCCCGCAAGTCCGACCCGTTGGTCGAACAGGTCCATCTCCTCCACGCCAACCCTCAGTATGCCTATGTGGCAGGGGACGTAGAAACCCCTGTCGCTCCCATATCCCCTGTTACAAACCCCTTAACTCTTGTTTCCCCTCCGGACACGGCGCGGGCAGCATTGGGACCATTACTTAACCCTTTTACTCCCGTGTCCAGCTTGCCTGAGTCCAGAGGATGGTCGCCACTTCAGGGTGTGTCGGAACTCCATGGATTACCATCACCTCGGGGTCAACCGGCCCTTGAGACTGTGGAGGAACAGTTGGACATCGCCTTGGGGAGAACGCCACCGCAAGTGCCTACTCCGGTGTCATCGCCGGTATTGAGGAGGTCACAACGATGGTGCAGTCCCCCTGACCGTCTGAACTTATAGACTGATGACAAATTATTCTGTTTTTTTTGTACCCCGCCGGCCTTTGTTTTCAAAGGAGATGTGAATGTGGTGAACCATCGTTGGTTCCCGCTAGATACTACTGAGCCAGGGTCTGGCCAGTACTACAAGTATGTATATATGTTGCTGTTGGGGTTAGGGATGGGTTGTTCTACTTGTTGCTGTTGGGGTTAGGGTTGGGCTGTTACACCTTGTATTATAGTTATTGTGGTACATCCCAGTCGGGCGCTGCCTCCTGGGAGAGGTATAAAGGTCTCTGCTCTGTCTGGGACCCCTCAGTCTGGGATCGTGTATATAATTAGTAGCTTCGTTGTTACAGCAAATAAAAGCCTTTATTTCCTGAGCATCTCAAGCCTCGTGTGTAATACGCGCATCAATTGGTGAGGCCGAATTTGGAGTATTGTGTCCAGTTTTGGTCACCTAGTTACAGGAAGGATGTAAATAAGGTTGAAAGAGTTCAGAGAAGGTTCACAAGGATGTTGACGGGACTTGAGAAGCTGAGTTACAGAGAGAGATTGGATCGGTTGGGACTTTATTCCCTGGAGCGTAGAAGATTGAGGGGAGATTTGATAGAGGTGTATAAGATTTTGATGGGTATAGATAGAGTGAATGCAAGCAGGCTTTTTCCGCTGAGGCTAGGGGAGAAAAAAACCAGAGGGCATGGGTTAAAGGTGAAAGGAGAAAAGTTTAAAGGGAATATTAGGGGGGGCTTCTTCACGCAGAGAGTGGTGGGAGTATGGAATGAGCTGCCGGATAAAATGGTAAATGCGGGGTCACTTTTAACATTTAAGAAAAACTTGGACGGGTTCATGGATGAGAGGGGTGTGGAGGGATATGGTCCAAGTGCAGGTCAGTGGGACTAGGCAAAAAATCGTTCGGCACAGACAAGAAGGGCCAAAAGGCCTGTTTCTGAGCTGTAATTTTCTACGGTTTCTATGGTTTCTAACTCACCTCCAAAATTCCTCACATACATGGCTTTACATGTATCATGGTTTGTCTTCTGGCTGCTTTGGCTGGCCTCTAGCCTCCCCAGCAAATTGGGAAACATGAGGCTCACTTTCATTCTGAGACAATGGTTCATGAACAACTCTGCTGCGGGACTCTGATTGTTCGGTGTGGAGTCGTTCTGTTATCCAGAAAGAATCATGAGTTTGTGGTCGCCAGGGTCCCTCCTGACTGCTTCTTTAAGCTAGACTTAAAGGTTTTGACAGCTCTCTTAGTTAGTCTGTTGGATTCTTGGTAGTAAGGCACAGTCCTAATGTGCTTGATACGATTGAGGACGGTGAAGTTCTGAATCTCTGCATTCGTGAAGGTTGTTCCATTTTCAGACATTATGATTTCAGGTATTCCGTGGGTGGAAAAACTTTGACATAATTTCTCAAAAGGCAAGGAGCAAAAACATTGGGCCCATGGATGGACCAACATAATCAATATACACTCATCCCCATGGTGGCCAGGCCACACCCAAGCATGCAACGGGATTGCTGCAGGCAACTTTTGTTGCAATTGACATTGTTCACAGTGCTTGACTAGGTAACTGAGATAACAAAGCCATGAGTTTCAGCAGCAGATGGACAGAGGCAGGGATAAACATAGGCAAAAGTAGGTGTCCATTGGTAATGAGAAATTCAGATATGGAGTTGCAAGATGGGCATGGACAACATTGTTGGGCCTTTAAAAAGAAAGGAAGGTTGAAGATGGCGTGGTAGTTTTCAAGGACAGCGGGATCTTTTTCTGAGGACAGGTGATGACAGCAGCTTTGAAAGTGAAATGGGCAGTGTCCAAGAGGTGGGATCTATTTGTAAGGTCCACAGTCCCGGGGATTAGGATGGTAAGGTCGCTGCTCCGCATTTTAATGAGAATAGACTTAATGGAACAACAGGTAAGTATGTTGAAGAAGGTGGTCTCAGAGCAGACATTCAGGAAAGAAACAAGATAAAGATGAAGCTTCATGGCCAGGACATAAGGAAATTTTGGGTGAGGTTTGTTTTTGCTTTTGTGCAAACTGGGAAGGTGAATATGCAATACAGGAAGCTGAAATAGGGCTCCATCTTTGTTACAAAAAAGTCCAGAAACTCTTCATACTTGTTTCGAAAGATGAGGTTGAAGGGGACCAGAAACAGAGCTGGGGTTATTTTTGCTTTCCATATTGATCCTGGAGTGGTGAATGGCTGTGGCAGAAGGGAAAAAATCCAATATTGTTTGATGTATACCTGTCAGCAAGCAAGGGATGACCAAAACAGTTATGTGCAAGATACACTCATGTTTATGTCTGTTGGTCTTGAGGGAGAAAGATAGGGGCCATACTAGGGAGAATGACCAGGATAGGAGGTTTTTGCTGGGGTCAGTAAAGGCAGTCGAGGCAAAAGAATGGAGTTTCAGATTGACAGCACTGGAGGAGCAAAAGTTATACAGTTAGCAGATTAAAATTGCTACTGTAAGGAGACAAGTTTACTCCATGAGTAAAGCAGAATGGAATGGGTTGAAACAGAGGAAAATAGGATTTGGCAGTGAGGGAGACAAGGAAGGATTGGAAATGGTTTATTTCTCATGATGAAGGTAATGGGAATATGGGCAGGAATTTCCGGCTTCGCTCGACCTGAGACCGGAAAATCTGCCCGAATTCAATGGACCTTCCTATTGTCCTCCCCTTGCCCACTCCAATTCCCGTGACGGGCGGGGCGGTAGAATTCTGGTGCATGTGAGCAGGGAAGTTCATATTGAGGGAGAGCTTGAGGTAGGAGACGGCAGGCTAAGTTAGATGAGATGATTTGAGGAGATTAAGATACAAAATGTGAAAGTACAAGGGATGAAGAGTCAGAGAAGTTGAAAGAAGAAAAAAGATTTGATATCTTGGAAAGAAACACAAGTAGGGCTTGGGAAGGACGATAGGGAACAAGAATTTTAAAGGAAGGTAAGTGAGGAGCAGAGGGGTAGGGGCAGTGAAAGTGATGACATTTGGTGGTGACTCACTGCCATCTTGGTGATTTTGGTGTTGAAGTTGGTGGTAGGTAAGATAAGCCAGGAAAATTTAATGTGTCGCTAACCATTAGTTGAGTTTTCATCAATTATCATAGTAAGATTGTGACAGCAAAGACCTTGGTCATGCGTGAATGAACATTCGGAAAGAAATAGATGGAATTCATTGGTACAGTGTAAAGGTCAATGCTAAGTGGGGTGAGTGGGCTAGGAAGTTTAGCAGGATAAGCTCTGAACAAGCGCACTAAGAGAGTAATAGATTTTTAAAGTTATTTTTGCATTTTATCTACCTGAATTCACTCAATAACATTGACCAGTTCAAAACTCCATGTGTCAAGTCATTTTAATACTAATTACTGCAGATCCATAAAAACTGGAAAGAAACTACTCAAGCAGGTCTTTGTACAGTACAGTTGAGAGCTGACTACCACATTTTTTGAGTTTTGCAATAAAGGAGTCTTTTTGGACTGGGCAAAGTTATGCTCTCCAGGCATTTCATTTATAATATAATAACCTTTTGGTCATGAGTGCCCCACCTTCTCCGAGCATTAAACATATTAAAGTGAAATCATACTCTGCAATTGAAGGGGTTAAAATCATTGAATGCAATAGAGATCCCCTGTGAATTAAACACAGCACTGTTCCCTGGGAAGCTGCTGTGAAGAGGTTTCAGTGCAATTCCCACACTTGCAGATGGGCAGCACAAGCAAGCTGACCAAGCGACAGAGGGTGAGAACTCCGATAAGCACAAGCCATAACAGCAGGTGTGGATGTTTGGATGGTGTAACTATGTAGGTGTTAGTAATTAATCATTATAATTACACAAAAACGTAGAGGCAATAACTGGTTAACTATATTCACCTGACACAAATGAAGTAATCAGAATTATTAGTTGGAATTGAATCCCTACGTATAGAAGAAGGCCGTTCAGCTCATCAAGTCTAAACAGACCACAATCTCACCCAGGCCCTATCCCTGAAACCCCACATATTTACCCTGCTAATCTCCCTGGCACTCAGAGACAATTTATCATGGCCAAACCACCTACCCCGGACATCTTTGGACTATGGGAGGAAACTGGATCACCTGGAAGAAACTCATGCAGACACAGGGAGAACATGCAGACTCCAGACAGGCAGTGACTCAAGCCGGGAATCGAAGCTGGGTCCCTGGCGCTGTGAGGCAGCAGTGCTAACCACTGCCACCATGCCGCCCCATTAATGACTTCAGAACAAATGTATACTTGTAATTGATATATGCAAATTACTTGTAAGATAAGCAAAGATGTAATTGTGCATGCCATGCCTCACTCAGCAAGTCGGTGTGTGAATAAAGACCGATTTAAAACTCCAAAAGCTTTGTCCGGTCTGTTGAGGGTGCAAGGTACAATTTTGCTGGATGGCAGAGAAATGCCGTATCGGCAATATTAAAGTATGGATAACAGGTTAAATTCCATTCAATAAGATTAATGTCCTTAGTAAATCAACAGATACAAGTATTCATGAATGCTAGATTTATTTTTCATCATGACAAATCACAGCAGATTGCATATGTGAGGTGTATCAATATAATTCATACTCGGCTCCAAAGTCAAACTGGCACTTCGACATTCATGTGTGAAAGCACTTTGCATTGACACATAAATGACAGGATAGCTACACCCAAAATAAATTAAAATTTTCTGTGTATGGTATACAACAAAAGACATAGAATCAAACTCAGCTGCAAAATGTCTACTGTGACAGCCCATGTTTAACTATCATTTTGTTATTTCCAAGGAGCAGAGGCCATTACATGCACATAAGTATAATTACACATCTCATCTTTCAGTGATTAAAAGTAACAATTTTCTCAGAGTTTTTGATTTCATCTTAGCTTCCTTGACACAGAATATTGACTGCATCTTCAAAGTTTTTGTACAATGCATGGTGAATATCAGGCAATACATTGATTCATGCCATGAGACTCGGAGTATAATTATATTATAATTTATCATGGACAACCATGTATTGAACTACTTGCTGGCCAATCAGGGGCAATGGTGGTAATATTACTCTGCTAACACCTCAGAGGCCCAGGCTGATTTACTGGGACGTGGGTTCAAATCCCACCATGGCAGCTGATGGAGTTTGACTTTAATTCAGAAATATGGAATCTAAAGCCATCTCAGTGTGGGTGACCAAGAAATTGTCATCAATTGTCATAAACACCCATCTACTTCACTAATGTCCTTTAAGAAGGATATCTGCCGGCTTCACCCAGAGTGGGCAACAGGTGACTCCAAACCAACAGCAATGTGATTGACTTTTAACACCTCTCTGAAAATGTTCAGCTCAAGGACAATGAGGAATGGGCAACAAATGCCGGTCTTGTCCATGATGCGCACACCCCATGAAAGAAAAATAAATTTCATATTCAATGCTTGTTTTCCAGTTCTGAGTCTTCTAGCAGGAAATAATCAGTTTTCTTTACTTATTTGCCAAATTTCATTCTTAAAATTCCATGTGGGTGAGAAAACCACAAAATGTAGAGTTAATTGTATTCCAGCATTACTTTAGATCATATGACTTCTTAATTTATCAATATCGACAGCATTTTCTACAAAACAAAATGTTATGCTTCTGTCAATGGTAAGGCGACATACAGTGTGACAGCAAGTCATGCAAACTGGAACACAGTGGTTAGCACTGCTGCCTCACAGCGCCAGGGACTTGGGTTCGATTCCCGGCTTGGGCCACTCTCTGTGCAAAATCTGCACATTCTCCCTGTGTCTGCGTGGGTTTCCTCCAAGTGCTCCGGTTTCCTTCCACAGTCTGAAAGACGTGCTGGTTAGGTGCATTGGCCATGCTAAATTCTCCCTCAATGTACCTGAACAGGTGCTGGAGTGTGGCGACTAGGGGATTTTCACAGTACCTTCATTGCAGTGTTAATGTAAGCCTACTTGTGACACTAATAAATAAACTAAACTAAACAGAAGTTTCACTTTTCATGTAATAAAAGCAAAATACTGAGGATGCTGGAAATCTGGAATAAAAACAGAAAAATGCTGCAAAAACTCAGCAGGTCTGGCAGACTCTGTGAAGAGAGAAACAGAATTTCGAGTCTGGAAAAGTTGGGCCAGGTTCTCCGACCTTGCCCGCAGCTGGGATTCTCCTGACCCGCTGCAGTGAACGGAGATTTGGCTGAGTGTCAAATTCTTGCTGGCAGCAGTAGCAGGGCATGAACAGCCGGAGAATTCTGGCCGTTAACTGTTTCTCTCTCCACAGTTGCTGTTAGACCTGTTGAGCTTTCCAGCATTTTCCTGTTTTGGCTTCAATTCTCACTCTGATTATCTCGTGCAAGACAACAGTGAAGGGGGTACAGTACCCCTGCTGTATGCAGCAGAAAAGCATTGATTGTGTTCAATATTCAATAACCATCACACTGTGCTCCCCACATCAGCCACTCCACTAACCATGCCCAATGAAAACAATGCATGTGTTGTTGAGGTAAGAATCAGATCAAGCCTAGCGGCCCGGTAGCACAGTGGTTAGCACTGCTGCTTCACAGCTCCAGGGACCTGGGTTCGATTCCCGGCTTGGGTCACTGTCTGTGTGGAGTTTGCACATTCTCCTTCTGTCTGCGTGGGTTTTCTCCGGGTGCTCCGGTTTCCTCCCACAATCCAAAGATGTGCGGGTTAGGTTGATTGGCCATGCTAAAAAAAAAATTGCCCTTAGTGTCCTGAGATGTGTAGGTTAGAGGGAATAGTGGGTAAATATGTAGGGATATGGGGGTAGGGCCTGGGTGGGATTGTGGTCGGTGCAGACTCGATGGGCCGAATGGCCTCTTTCTGTACTGTGGGGATTCTATGATTCTAGCTGTATTATAATCTTCCAACAGTCATTGACCAGCATCACAAATAGGAAAATGATTTTTTTGTACAAGATACCGAAAGGTATTAGAAAATTAGAAAAAAACATTAGAAAGTTAGTAAAAAACCAAAATAATTGAAACTTTGCATCTACCAATTGCACTGCTAATATTTTTATTCACTCTTGGGACACAGGCTTCACTGACTGGCCAGCATTTACTGCCCATCCCTAGTTTTCCTTGTTCAGAGGGTCGTTGAGAGTCAGCCACATTGCTGTGATTCCGGAGTCACATGGTATGCCAGACCCAGATAAGGACAGATTTCCTTCCCTAAAGGACATTAGTGAATGATATGGGTTTTTCTGACAATCAACAGTGGTTTAATGGTCATCAGTAGATTTATAATTCCAGATTTTTTTATTGAATTCAAGTTCCACCATCTGCTGTGGTGGGATTCGAACCCAGGTCGCCAGAACATTAGCTGAGTTCTGGATTAATAGTTTAGCAATAATACCAATAGGCCATTGCCTCCCCATTAATATCAGTATATGCTATGTAGGCAAGGCTAAAGCTGCAGCAAAAACATGAGTTCAGTATATCTAAGAATGTGTGATAGACCTCAAGTAAATGCTCATGTAAAGTTAACAGTGCTGACATTTATGAAGGATTCTGCCTTTATTGCCCAATATTTTAAATTGAATTGCCTGGCAGTAATAACATTTTCAAGTTGTCTCTAAGCATCAACTCCATTGCCTGTAATGTTTACTGTCAATTTACCAGAGTAGCTTCATCGGAAATAAGTAGAAGTCATTACTGACATGTATTCATTTTTGCTTGATTTTTTTATAAATCAGCAATGACAAGGCCACCCCAATATCTGTAAGAATTAACTTCCCAAATGGGACTTGAAACCACATGGAGCCAGATTTTGCTGGAAACCGGCAAGTGGGAAAAGCGGCATTGAAGCCACCAACAGCAAGGGTGGTTTCCTGTGTTATATCATCTCAGGTTTTGAAGAAAGAACTGAAATGGATGGATACTATGATGTGTCACCAGCCTCTAATTCGCCCGCCCCACCAGCAACATGGACACTTGAGGGTCAGGCTGCGATTTATAAAGGCTGCCCCAACACAGGGAGAACAAAGGAGCTCATCCTGGAACCATACCCGCCCCCACCCCACCACTGCCCCACCCGCTGCACCCTCCAATCACTACCCGGGCACTGCACCCAGCACTCGAGCCCTGGCACTGCCTGGACACTTCCCCCCAATGCCAAGAGGAAGTGCTAGGGAGCAATGCCAGATGGCATTCTCAGGGGTTCTGTCAGGGGAGCTTCCCCTTATCCTTGGGAGGGGGTGGTTCTTTGTGACTGTGGGAAGTGGGGCCCACTGGGGGAAGGGGGCTTTCCCCATGTACATGTTGGGTGGGGGGCGGCGGGGGTGGGGGGGAGGGGGGGGCGGCGGCGGGGGGGATTCTCTGTGCTTGAGGGGGTTTCTTTTTTTAAAAATCGGGGCTCAGGGCACCCTAGTGGGTTTTTCCAGCCCCAGCCTGATGGTGTGAGGCACACCTCCATTACTGTTGCACAGACTGCTGCACAACGTGGTGAGAAAAACCCGCTGTGCAGCTGCCGCGCTGCACCCCAGTTTTCTCTCATCAACCAGCATCCTGCGCAAGGGTTAAAAAAAATCCCCCCATAAGATTTGCCAGCTTGTCAAACGCTGGTGGAGTGAATTATTGTTGCAGCAAAGGGTTTAATGTGAGTGAAAAGCTGGCACAAGAATGGAAGAATAGGGAATTGGCCATGAAAAGATTCCTAAAGGCGCCTTGAGAAGAGAGACCAGCCATTGACCTGATCATGAGAAGCACATTTCGGACTGGCTCCTCCAAAATTGTCTGAATGGTTACATCAGTACCAGAAAGGCAATGCAATTATACAGCCAAATCGAACCCTGAGTCCAGCAATGATTTCCGAACCACAGCTAGTTTGTGTAGGCACTTCATGGAATGAAACGGTTTGGTGTCATGACAGGAGTGCAAGATCATTCAGGGAGTATCAAAAATCCTGAATGCCAAAATGACCATTTACCAGCGATTGATCATCAGGCTGAGGGAAAAACAGGATTACCCATTCAGCCACATTGGCAACATGGATAAAACACCCATCATCTCCTATATGCCAGCAACTGAACTGTAGAGTAGAAAGATTCAATAGAAGTTTGAATGAACGCCACAGGACATGAAAAACCAAGACTTATGGTGCAACAAATCTAGATGTTTGATGGAACAAACTTAAAACCTGTGGTAATTGTCAAATATAAAACCATGCTAAATATCAAGGTCCTTGGAGGGGCTTTTGTGCATGTCCGTGACAAACGGTTTGATTGATGATGAAGTTATGGATTAATAGTATTCCAGTGGCACTAGCATGGCCAATGAACAGTGTGGGTGGCATGGCGACACACTGGTTAGCACTGCTGCCTCACAGCGCCAGGGACCCGGGTTCGATTCCTGTCTTGGATAACTGTCTGTGTGGAGTTTATACATTCTCCCCATGCCTGCGTGGGTTTCCTCTGGGTGCTCTGGTTTCCTCCCACATTCTGAAAGACCTGCTAATTAGGTGCATTGACCCAAACAGGCGCCGGACTGTGGCAACTAGGGGAATTTCACAGTAACTTCATTACAGTGTTAATGTAAGCCTTACTTATGACCAACAAATAAACTTTACTTTCATAAAAAGAATAACCTGTTAATGTGGGACATGTTCCGGTCCTATATAACTGGTTAGATGCAGAGGCATCTGCAAAGAAATAACACTCACATTGCAATTACACACTGCAATACACACGCAGTGCAGCACGGTGGCACAGTGGTTAGCATTGCTGCCTCACAGCGTCAGAGACCAGGGTTCAATTCCGGCCTCAGGTCACTGTCTGTGTAGAGTTTGAACATTCTCCCCATGTCTGCATGGGTTTCCTCCGGGTGCTCCTGTTTCCTCCCACAGTCTGAAAGACGTGCTAGTTAAGTAGATTGGCCATGCTAAAATTGCTCCTTTGTGTCTGGGGGATTAGTAGGGTAAATACACGGGATTACAGGAATAGGGCCTGGGTGGGATTGTTGTCGGTGCAGGCATAAAGGGTCGAATGGTCTCTTTCTGCGCTGTAGGGATTCTATGATTCCACACTGGGGGTCGGGTGAGTGGCATTTAACATTCATAGATTAGTCATTCAAAGCCTATATTCACATTGGATGGGATAGGCAGATGGTTGGTGGAGAAAGCAACCTCAGAAAGAGTGGAAATATTTGTGCTACCCTGTTACAAACTTCATTTGGTTTTGTCATCAAATTATGAGCTGCTATTCGTGCACTAACTGTCATTAAACATTCAAAATATGTGGAATATCCAATTCAATGGATGAAGAGGAAGACGATTTATTATGGAGGGATGATTCTGAAAGTGAAAATGCCACATTAGATCTCGAGTACAATCTTTACAAAGATGCTATTGCCAAAGTGACTCAGAATGCATTTGATGAACTCTTTGCACTGGATGCCAAAGGCAATAAATTTGATGGGGTTTAAAAAGCTTTCCTTGTGGTTGAAGGTATCTGACTACAATTAATTTATTCATTCAATAAATTGTGCCACATTAATATGGATTACTGGTGTTGCTTTTTCAAATTTCTAAATGTCAAACACACACACACAGTGGGGACTTTAAAGGTGAACTCATATGCTGATACTTATAGAATACTCTGTTTCTCTATTTATATGATGTGGAGATGCCGGCGTTGGACTGGGGTGAACACAGTAAGAGTTTTAACAACACCAGGTTAAAGTCCAACAGGTTTATTTGGTAGCAAATACCATTAGCTTTCGGAGCGCTGCTCCTTCGTCAGATGGAGTGGAAATGTCCGAAAGCTAATGGTATTTGCTACCAAATAAACCTGTTGGACTTTAACCTGGTGTTGTTAAAACTCTTACTCTCGATTTATATACCACAGTATCCCATAATTTTTTTTGAACCATTTTATCAACTTGAAATATCACCCTCACAGATATGCATATTTGGATACCAAAGTCTCTCTGCTCATCTACACTTTTCAAAATTGTTGAAGTTTATAATGTACTGCCTTTCCATGCAAGTCTTTCCAAAATGCATCACTTTACACTTCTCCAGATTATACTCCAGATACAAAGGGCCCTATTTTACCATTTTGATTCTTCGTGCTGGGCTGACTTGAAACTGGGAGTGTTTCAGATCTGACTTTTAGACCTGTTCGCAGGTGCCACCATACGCACTCTGCCTGCAAAAATATCAGCGAGTCCGAATTGTGCTGAAGAAGCCTGTAGCAGGTGGGGGGGGGGGGGGGGGCAGCTAACACATCCGAAACCCTGCAGCTAGGATTGGTTATTCCAACTGCGCATGTGCAGAAAAAAAAAATAGAATGCTGCTCCCCTGCCACATCCCTCCTGAGCCAGATAATGCTTCCCCCTGGCACCCACAGACATTGCCCCACCCCCGCATAATTACTGACCCCCTCCACCCACCCCCTCGCCACCCAGACCGATCGCGGGTCCCTTCCCAAGCCCCAACAATCTCAGGCAGAGTGGCAGTGGACCCCACTTCCCCCCCACTGATCTCAATCAGAGTGGCAGTGAACCCACCTTCCCCCCGCCCCACCGATCTCAAGCAGAGAGCCGTCGGATGCTAGGCACCTACCTCCTCACTAACTGGAGCACCCGAATTGATTTCTATGGAGCATGTCTGTTTTGCACTGATTCTGGATGGGCGAACACGGTGGTAAAGGGGGAAGTGCTGGTAAAGTTGGGTGTGTAGCCTATTAAGTCAACTTAAATGCATGCAAATGGATTTAAATGGCCATCACGCCCCTTTCGGGTGTGGTCCCGATCATGGCCATTTTTTGGCCTTGGTAAAAGGGGAACCAGCATGGAGGTGGGCGCAGATCACACTAGTCACCTCACACCTGTCTTTACCAAGTTTGCACACCTAAAAACGGGCACAACACAATGGTAAAATCGGGCCCAAAGTATTTATTCAATGTCTCTGCCATTTCTTGATTCCTCATGGCAACTTCTCCTGTCCCTACCTTTAAGGGATCTATATTTACTTTAGCTACTCTCTTCCTTTGTACGGCATGGTGGTTAGTGCTGCTGCCTACAGTCCTTAGCACTGCTGCCCAAAGCGCCTGGGACCCGGGTTCAATTCCTTGCTTAAGTCACTGTCTGTGTGGAGTCTGCATGTTTTCCCTGTGTCTGCATGGGTTTCCTCCAGGTGCCCCTGTTTCCTCCCACAGACTGAAAGATGTGCTGGTTAGGTGCATTGGCCATGCTAAATTCTCCATTAGTGTAACCGAACAGGCACTGGAGTCTGGTGACTCGGGAATTTTCACAGTAGCTTGATTGCAGTGTTGATGTAAGCCTACTTGTGACATCAATAAATAAACTTTAAAAAAAGTAAGAACTCTTATAATCTGCTATTATATTCCTTGCTATCTTACTTTCCTACGCTATTTTTCTCTCTTTTTTGTCGTCTTTTTGACGCCCTTTGCTAGTTCTAAAATACGGCACGGTAGCACAGTGGTTAGCACTGCTGCTTCACAGCTCCAGGGTCCCGGGTTCGATTCCCGGCTCGGGTCACTGTCTGTGTGGAGTTTGCACATTCTCCTCGTGTCTGCGTGGGTTTCCTCCGGGTGCTCCGGTTTCCTCCCACAGTCCAAAGATTGGCCAGGTTAAAAAATTGCCCCTTAGAGCCCTGGGATGTGTAGGTTAGAGGGATTAGTGGGTAAAATATGTGGGGGTAGGGCCTGGGTGGGATTGTGGTCGGTGCAGACTCGATGGGCCGAATGGCCTCCTTCTACACTGTAGGGTTTCTATGATTTCTATGACTATGAATCCTCATGAGAGGCGGTAGCATAGTGGTATTGTCACTGGACTAGTAACTCAGACACCCAGGGTAATGCTATGGGGACCTGGGTTCAAATCCTACCATGGCAGAAATCTAGAGTTCAAAGTCGAATGATGACAATGAAATGATTGTCATAAAATCCCATCTGGTTCACTAATGTCCTTTAGGGATGGAAATCTGTTGTCCCTAACTGGTCTGGCCTACACGTGACTCTAGACACACGGCCGTGTGGTTGACTCTTAAAATAGCTTCAGGGATGGGCAATAAATGTTGGCCCAGCCAGTGATGCGCACATCCCGTGAACAAATTTAAAAAACTTGTTGCTTCTGCTTTTGCACTATTGTAAGCCTCTTATTTTAATCTAGTTTCACAGAATCACAGAATACTATGGCGCAGAAGAGGCCCTTTGGCCCATCGAGTCTGCACCAACGCATGAAAGGCCCTGACCTTCCCACCTAATCCTACTTGTCAGCACTTGGCCCATAGCCTTGAATGCTATGACATGCCAAAACATAGTACAACTATCCTTAATTTGCTGAGTGAGTCTTCCTTGGTGATTTTGCCTTTTAATGGAACATAATTTGGTTGAACATTTTGAATTGTTTCTTTAAATGTTTTCCATTGTTTAGTTATGACCTTTTAGTCCATTCACTGAAGCAACTATAGTCAGTTTTCCCTCATATATTCTTTGTCCAAGTTTAAGATTCAATTGATGTTTCAGAACTTATATTTTAAAATATAAGATAAGTTAAAGCATCTGGATTGAAAAGCTTTAATTTCAATCTAAACCTGAAGTAAATCGCAAATCAAAGGATATTTATTTTGTAAAGTCAAATAGGAAGGTCGTGGAAAATAAGCAATGGTTCATCTCTTCGAGCTTCTTGGTGGAAAAAGGGTGGCCATAGCTGTCTCAAAAAGAGATTTAAATTATTTATATGGTATCCCAGTACAAAAATAATCACCAGGTGGCACGGTGGCACAGTGGTTAGCACTGTTGCCTCACAGTGCCAGGGACCAGGGTTTAATTCCTGGCTTAAGTCACTGTCTGTATGGAGCTTGCACATTCTCCCCATGTCTGCGTTTGTTTCCTCCAAGTGATCTGGTTTCCTCCCACAGTCCAAAGAGGTGTAGGTTAGATGGATTGGCCTGATAAATTGCCCCTTAATGTCAGGGGGATTAGCAGGGTAAATGCATGGGGTTAATGGAATAAGGCCTGGGTGGGATTGTGGTCGGTGCAGACTCAATGGGCCGAATGGTCTCCTTCTGCACTGTCGGATTCGTTGATTCTATGAATTGGAGATAATTAATTTAAATCACTATCTGGGACATTCCAAGTGTCAAACTGCTGTGCAAGGAGGTATTTTGTATTCATTTTGGGGATGATTGTGATTTCTCACAGAAACAGACAATTGAATTCTACAAGAAGCAAAGGTTTATCAGGAAACAGAGCCATTTCTGATTGGAGTCACTAAGCAAGAATGCAATGAGGCCCATACGTTTCCTGGGGAGTCACAATCTTGAAATGTTGAAGGAGAGTTGGAAGGTTTGCCTTGCTTGATGCCAATAGAAAGATCCCAGGAAATCTTATGCTTCAAAGAATAGCAGTAGCAGTGAGCAGTTGAAAAGTGAATTCCCGAGAGCTATGGAATACCTGGGCTTTGTTCCAGGAGAAGTGGAAGAACCCTCAAGATCCTGAAAAGTATGGGAGAAGTCTTGGGTGGAAATTAAAGTAAAATGCAGAGTGCTCCTTTGAGAATTTTGGCTGTAAACTGTGTTTATGAAATACAGTTTTCAGTTAGTCTTCTATATAAACGTTATTGTTTCAAATGCAACGTCTTGTGGCATTTGTTTTTCGGTTAAGAATTCGGAGTTTGAATTTATTTTTTAAAGTTCTTGGTGTCTACCAAAATTGTAGCACTATGGAAAATATAATTTTGAAAGAATAGATGTTATCTTACTTTTTCTTACAATCTAACTGCAAAAAAAGAACTGCATTCATGAATAGGATATCAAAACTGCTTTCTACAAACTGTAGAATGATAATGAAAAGGTAACTTGTTTTTGTAACATTGGCTAAGGACAGCATGTTTAACTCTTCTTACTTCATGATTTTTTTGTCTCAGGATCTTTTTTGTCCACCTGCGAGGAAAGATGGGTCCTTGGTTTAATGTCTTATCTGAAAGACAACACCTCTGACAGTGCAGCACACTTTCTGTACTGTACTGAATGGGCAGCTGAAATGCTTTGTGTTCACATCCTGGAGTAGGGCTTGAACTGATAACCTTCAGACTCCGATGGAAAAGTGGTAACAACTGAGCCGCAGCTGACATTTGAAGGCAGCGCGGTGGCACAGCAGTTAGCACTGCTGCCCACAGCTCCAGGGACCAGGGTTCAATTCCCGGCTTGGGTCACTGTCTGTGTGGAGTTTGCACATTCTCGCTGCGTCTGCATGGGTTTCATCCAGGTGCTCTGGTTTCCTCCACAGTCCAAAAATGTGAGGGTTAGGTGCACTGGCCATGCTAAATGGACTTGTAGTGTCCCGGGATGCGTAGGTTAGTGGGATTAGTGGGGTAAATGTGTGGGTTTACATGGATAGGGTCTGGATTGTTGTCGGTACAGACTCGATGGGCCGAATGGCCTCCTCTGCACTGTAGGGTTTCTATGACATTAGCCATGGTTGATCACTTACTGGACACTTATTCTAGAGACCAAGGAGGCCAGTCTGGACAACATGAAATTTCCCGAGTCTTACAAGCCAAGATGCTGGAGATACTGTTTGTGGTTTGGATGGCGAGGTAATCTGCCACACATGATTGAGGGGCATAGCAAAGTGATTGCCAAAAGCATGTTGGCTCTCAACTTTGTTTCTCTGCTGGTCTTCAAGTCCAGTTTTAAGACCATGCCCAAATGTGGCGAAAGCAAAACGGTTCAGGATCAAGACCCGCTGCCACTCTGCTGTATTTAATACACCCCAGCTCCCATTGTTTAACAAACAAGCCCGTATTGATGCTGATTTGACACATGGGGTTGAGCTCTGGGAAACTTCCCCAGTGAAGGGAATGCATCGCGGAGTAATTCTGACATGGCTCCCCCATGTTTCCCTGGCCCAGCACCCCGCCTACCCCACCCTCATTCTGCCATCACCTGCAGCCTGGGGAAGTTCAGCCCATTGCCTGCATATGAATACTGCCATCAAACCATTCAAATGAGAAAAAGTAGTTAGAAAATCCTGAACTGCAAGTCTCAAAAGACACTATTGTTAATATTTAAACTGAATATGCTGTTAATAGCAGATATCACAGTGCTGAATTCAAGAATGTATATATTTTAAATGACAATGGACAACATCCTTTTGCACACTCAAGATTGAAGTTACTGGCAAAAGAATGAACAATGGAATAATCTTTCTTATGTTTTGAACAGTATGTCCTGAATGGCAAAATGTGTATTCTTAAGTTTTAATATTCACACAAATATGAATCAAAACACTTTGAATACTGCCAGTTCCTTCTATTTAATTTTTGATAACCTTCAGATGAAAGAAAATGGAAGACAAAGTGATTCTTGAAATCTCCTTGTGATGATTTCTTCGGAGACATCAGACTACCATTGACAAGAATCCCTGTGGCAGTTTGCTGTTGGGAATTAACCCACTTAACCTTGTCTATTTCCTTTAGTGAATGCCCTCCAGCATATTCCTTATACAGTTTGTGTAAGTATTCCATTTAGTGGGTCATATAGGCATACTTCCTGGTTCATTTGGCTCTTTTCAACCCTGGCCTCAAGTTTCATCCACATCTCTACCCAAATACAACAATAATCCATACGCAAACAAACAGCAAAACTTTACAAGCGGTGGAGTTTTGGTGTAAATAAGTTGTACACATGAGTGCAATCTGCCCAAGATCTCAATCTTTTATGTCCACCTATAAAAACGTCCAACCTAAACAAATTCCTCTTCACTGAACTACCATGCCACCAACTCTAAAATGTGCATTTACCAGTTGTGCTTGACCTGGGATTTCTTAACATAGTGATTGAAAAGGTATAGCAGAGCACTATATTATCACAGAATAGAATCCCACAGTGCAGAAGGTGGCCATTTGGCCCATCGAGTCCGTACTGACCACAATCCCATCCAGGCCCTATTCCTGTAACCTCACACATTTACCCTGCTAATTCCCTGACACTAGGTTCAATTTAGCATGATGAATCAACCTAAACCTCACACCTTTGGACCATGGGCAGAAACTAGAAATCCGGAGGAAACCCACGCAGACACGGGGAGAACGTGCAAACTCCACACAGACAGTGACCCGAGGCTGGACTTGAACCGGGTCCCTGGCACTGTGAGGCAGCAGTGCTAATCACTGTGCCACCGTGCTGCCTTATGATTCAAATCGTTTAATTGCAATTTGCATGATTTTTAAAAATTGTCACTCTCATCTGCTTTGTATTTTCATATTTCTTTCAATGCACTTTGAAAGCATAAGTATGGTTCACATTAAAATTTGAAATGGTTTGCCGATTCTAGGTTTTGAAGCACAATGTGCCTGATGTACATGAATATGGTCAAATAAATTGAAAATTAAATAGTGGAATAAAAACATATATCTACCAAGCACCTTCAATAGAGTAAAACGTCCCAGGATCTTGACAAGAGCGCGATCAAACAAAATGTAACACCAAGCTACAAAAGGAGATATTTGAGCAGATGACAAAAACTTGATCAAAAAGGTCGGTTTTAAGGAGCATCTCAAAGAAGAAAAGAGAGGTAGGTAGATTTTGGGAGGAAATTCTAGAGCTACAAATCTTGGAAGCTGAGGGCATGGCCGCCAATGGTGGAGCATTTAAAATTGGGAATGTTAAGCATGCCAGAATTGCAAGAATGCAGATAACTTTGAGAATTGTAGGAGATTACAGAAATATGGAGAGATGAGGCTTTGCAGAAATTTGAAAACAAGAATAAGAAGTTTAAAATTGAGGCATTGCTTAAGCTTGGAGTCAAAATAGATCAGCGAGTACAGGATGATAGGTCATCAGGACTTGAAGTGAGTTAAGGACATGGACAGCACAGATTTCGATGACCTCATGTTTATGGAGTTGTAGCCTAACCAGAAGTGCACTGGAATAGTTACATTGAGATACCACACGCATGGACGGGGTTTCTGCTGCAGCAAATGAGCTGAGGCAGGGGCAGAATCAGATGATGCCATCGAGGTGGCGATAGCAGTCTTAGTGGTGGCACAGATGTGTGGTGGGAAGCTCATTTTGGGGTCAAATGTTTGCCAAGGTACAATCGGTCTCACCCAGCTTCCAACAGTTGCCCGGGAAATGCATGTAGTCTGGAACAGATTTTGTAGCAGGGACTGAAGTAAATTGCTGTGGCCTTCCCAATATTTAGAAGAAAGTTCTGCCCATTCCAGGATCTTGGACACATCCTGACAATTTAGAGACATGTGAAAATTGACGCTGTATTTTTGGATAATGTTACTGGGAAGCAGCATGAGAAATAAGAGGGCGGGCATTGATGGCTCCTTGGCAACACCAGTGGTAACTGCAGGAGTTGGAAGAGAGGTCATTCCTGGTGATTCCTTTGTGATGATTCATTAAAAAAGGATGGACCCAGAAGAGAACAGTCGTAACCAGCTGGGTGAAGAACTGCAGAAGTGTGGGGGGAGAAAGATGTGGTGAAGGATGGTGTGGTCAACAGTGGCAAAGACTGTAGACAGGTGAACGAGAATAGGATGGAACAGACATTGCAGTCATATGGGATTTAATTTGATACATTGATAGTGTTCATCTTGAACTGTGACTGAGACAGAAACCTGATTGCAGGGATTGAATCATTTGAGTTCTGTAGTAGGGAAAATGCTTGAATCTATCATCAAGGAAGAAATAGCGAGACATCTGGATATATATTGTCCCATTGGTAAGACGCAGCATGGGTTCATGAAGAGAAGGTCATGTTTGACTAATTTGGTGGAATTCTTTGAGAAGGTTACATGTGCAGTGGACAATGGGGAACCTGTGGATGTGGTGTATCTGGATTTCCAGAAGGCATTTGACAAGGTGCTGCACCAAAGACTGCTACACAAGATAAAGTGCACAGTGTTACGTGTAATGTATTAGCATGGATAGAGGATTGGTTAACTAACAGAAAGCAAAGAGTGGGGGTAAATGGTTGGCGATCAGGGATCAATGTTGGGACCGCAATTGTTTACTATTTACATAGATGATTTGGAGTTGGGGACCAAGTGTATAGTGTGTCAAAATTCACAGACGACACTAAGATGTGTGGAAGAGCAAAGTGTGCAGAGGACGCTGAAAGTCTGCAAAGGCATATAGATAATTTAAGTGAGTGGGCGAGGGTCTAGCAGATGGAGTACAATGTTGGTAAATGTGAGGTCATCCATTTTGGTAGAAATAACAGCAAAATGGACTATTATTTAAATGGTAAAAAATTGCAGCATGCTGCTGTGCAGAGAGACCTGGGTGCCCTTGTGCAGGAATCTCAAGGAGTTGGTTTGCAGGTGCAGCAGGTAATTAAGAAGGCAAATGGAATTTTGTCCTTCATTGCTAGAGGGATGGAGTTTAAAAACAGCGAGGTTATGTTGCAGCTGTATAAGATGCTGGTGAGGCCACACCTGGGGTACTCTGTACAGTTTTGGTCTCCTTACTTGAGAAAGGATATATTGGTGCAGAGGAGATTCACTGGGTTGATTCCGGAGTTGAGAGTGTTGGCTTATGAGGAGAGACTGAGTAGACTGGGGCTATACTCATTGGAATTCAGAATAATGAGGGGAGATCTTATAGAAACATATAAGATTATGAAAGGACGAGATAAGATAGAAGCAGGGAAGTTGTTTCCACTGGTGGGTGAAACTAGAACTAGGGGACATGGCCTCAAAGTAAGGGGAAGCAGATTTAGGACTGAGTTGAAGAGAAACTTCCTCACACAAAGGGTTGTGAATCTGTGGAATTCCCTGCCCAGTGAAGCAGTTGAGGCTACCTCATTGAATGCTTTTAAGGCAAGGGTAGATAAATTTTTGAACAGTAAAGGAATTAAGGGTCATGGTGAGCGGGCGGGTAAGTGGAGCTGAGTCCACAAAAAGATCAGCCATGATCTTATTGAATGGCGGAGCAGGCTCGAGGGGCCAGATGGCCTAGTCCTGCTCCTAGTTCTTATGTTCTTATGTTCCATGAAAAGTGGACACAGGTTTGGAGGCAACAGCACATTCAAGGATTTTGCAAAGGAAAAGAAGGTTGGAGATGGGCTGGTACGTCGAAAGGATGCAGGATCCAAGGTTTGTCTTTTGATGGGAGTGGATATGATAGCTGATTTGAAGAGCATGGGGTCAGTGCCTGAGGAGATAACCATCAACAAAGCAGATAACATAAGATCTGGCAAGGAAAATTGGCTGGGCAGCAGGCTAATGAGAATTGGATAGAGAAGGAGAGGTGAGCTCATGGATTTAAAGAATGGTCACTCTGGGCGGAATCCTATGGTCGTGCCAGCGGGATTTTCTGGTCCCGCTGTAGTGAATGGAGATTTGGCTGAGTGCCAAATTCTCCATCCTCGCTGCAGCAGCAGTGGGGTGCAAATTGCTGTTAAGATCACACACTATGGGTTTGGCATTTTCCTTTATTTCTGCCCATTTCTCCCATTTTTTATGCTAAGGAATTGGAAGGAGACTTGGGTGTTTTTGACATCAGCGTAATGGGCATGGCATTGAGCAAATTTTTTAGCCTTAACTTCAGTGCTGGTCCCAAAGAGGATACTCCAGGCCAATGTTCTGACAAAGAAAGGTATGTGTTCTAACTTTCTAAAAGATTGTGGGGGGTGATCTTACCAATATAATTCTAAGTGCCGAACAAGCGTGAAAATGGGAGTTTCAGATCCGTCTTTTGGGTGAGTGAGAAAATGCAATTGTATGCCATTTTGTTGAAAAAATTAAGCATGATTTGTTTTTCGCCAGTAGGGGGAGGAGGTGGGACCTAGGCTCACCGGAAAGCCGGCAGCTCACTGTAGTGGGCGTAATCACATGTGCATAGAACAGGGAGATCTGACAGTCACCTGTACCCCCTAGATATCACCCACCACCCACTCCTCCCCCCCCCCCACAATTTCTGGCCATGCCCTGGATATTGGCCCCTGTCCCTCCATGGCCGATAGCCAGCTGATCATGCCACTCCCCGGCCCAATCGATCGCTGCCCTCCTCCGGTCTGGATGGCAGGCTGGAAGTGCCAGGGCACCAGGCTGGCACTGCCAGGGTCCCATGCTAGCTGTGCCAGGCTTGCACTGCTCAAAGGGCATTGCCCATCCCTGCCCCTGACCTCCTGGGGGGACTCAATGGCCTCCAGTCCCTCCAGCGAGGCCATCACAACAGGTCCCCATTGCCATCACAACTGGTCCCCATCGCCATTCATCACGACATTGATGGGGACCATACATGATCCTCGCTGGTGAGGACCTTCATTGGCGAGGTCACTAAGGCATGTGAGCCTGGATGATTTTGTTGCATTATCCATAATGCATCATCTTGAAAGCAAAGAGTACAGAGCATAGGACAGTATTTTGAGACTAAAATACTCAACAATATAAACTTTATTGTGATAAAAGTTGAAGTGGTTTACTTGAAAGTTGTTTGAATTCCTTTACTGGACAGCATCATACAAAGCTGAAAAAACCCAAATTTAATATTCTCCTCCAGTCTCTTGTGGAATTAACCAATTTCAGCTGGGTTGCAGTGTTATCAACAAATTGGACTGAATAATCAGCTGAGCTCCCATTTCTGTCCATTATCCATTGACCCCTCCTGGAAGTGCACACGTCGATATCTAGTAAGCACATTGTCTACTTCAATTTCCGCCACAGTTGAATAAATTGAAGTACTCACTGCCAAGGATCACATGTGAACTAAGGCCTGGATTTTGTGACGATAATGACACCAAAACTCTCAACACTCACCATCATTACAACACTGAACCTGACAGCAACTTCTGGAGTCTGCACATGCTCAATATAACATGGAAATCCAAACAGCACCATTAATGATTATAGGCTTTATGTGCTAATAAAACTCCCTGGACTGCAGTCCAAAATAATCAATGAGCTAACAAAAAACTTTCACTTTCAAATGTTAAAACCCTTGGAATAGTTACATCTTACTCAGTGAAGTGTAACCTGGTTTTTAATGCTGTACTATAATTACGGTGAAACACCCTCACTGGCCCAGAAAAGCTCATTTTATCATTGTGGAATGTGAAATATCACCATTATGATAAAAAGATTCACACATTTAAAAATAATAGTTTAAAAGTAATTTTATTAATATTTTAGCTTCTAACTTAATCCAATCATAATCATGTGTTTCTCTATCTGAACTTTTACATGAAAACGTGAAGGGATTCAGTACTTATGATCTTTTGGCAATACAAAACCAGCATGCTGCCGAAAATTTGACTTAAATTTTTGTCAAATCCCGACAGCCAACCAGGTCTTAAAGAGTTTAAGACCTGGTCTCTTTAAGACCTGGTTGGTTGTAGGGATTCGCATTCTAATCAGTATTCTGTAACTTGATTTTGTGTCTCTGTGTCCTGTTTGAGAGCAGATTTCCACTCCATCTGACGAAGGAGCAGCGCTCCGAAAGCTAATGGTATTTGCTACCAAATAAACCTGTTGGACTTTAACCTGGTGTTGTTAAAACTCTTACTGTATTTACCCCAGTCCAACGCCGGCATCTCCACATCATGACTAAGAAACTGTACCAGGAAAGACAACTCTGTTAACAATCTGCCTTAAAAACTTTACCCTTGACATACCTATCCTCATAAATTACCACCATCCTCCCAGTGTGGAACTTCAATTTGTGGGAAGGCGATCGGACAATCAGGCACAAAACTCAGCACAAGTGATTAACAGCCCTTCTAATTTTAATTATGCCCAGGAGTTCCATGTTTGCTCCTTTCCAATCTTTGTCCACATGTCTCATTCTGCAGTATCATCTGCAAACATGACTTGCCATATGTAGGCTAATGATAACCAACTTTTCCTCTCCCCTAATGTCATTGCCTCAAAATTGTTATTGTGCTTATCTAAAGTGCGTCTGATATTAATGCTTGGATGAGTCAAAATGTCCGACTGCTCAGCTGTTAACAACACAGTTGCTATCCTGTTTGTTTTTATCAACACCTACGTGTCTGGTGCTCATTCAATTATCTTCCTTTGCTGGTTAGTAGTCTGGTTCAGTGAAATTCTGTCTTGGCATTTTTCTTAACCTCAAGCTGAGCTTTCTACTCCAGGTCCAATCTATTGGAAATAACTGTTTTATGTTTGACATGACACCCTGTTCTTTAATTCTTGTTGGAAAATTATTTTTCTTTTTAGAAACTTTACGTAAATAATAAAAATGATTTACAAACAGTTGCACATGAATGTTTATCATTCACAAAAGACAATGTTGTTACAGCTATGTTCAGTCCTACAGTCCTGTAGTGGTGAATTATATGGGGAGTCAAATTTATTTAAAACTTAATATACAGTTGTTCTGTGACAGGGTTAAAATAGAATCTTTGACTGTATGATGCATACTTATCAAGTATGAGAGAGAAAGAAACTCTCTTGGAAGCCAACTGTTTTTCAGAGATAGTGCCTGTCAGTCCTGCTGCTATTATTGTAGATGTGAACAAAGCCCAACTCTGGGGACAACCTGTCTATTACAGTTACTTCTGACCAGTCTCTTGGGTGGTCATTATGGACTCGGTTTAATCGACTCATAGATATTTCCTCAAAATATGAGCATTGCATTAAAGATTTAAGAGTGAAAAGGTCACTAACGTGAGATGGTGTCTACTTTTGCTGCAGATATTCTTAAATATTAAAATCTATTTTTTCCAATTTCCTCAGTTTCACATACATTTAGGTAGAAGTTGCTTACTGGTCTGCTGTGCCTCATACATATCAATAGACCATTCCAAAGTAAATCACATTCTTCATGTATTTTGCTTTTAACCTCTTTTGATTCTCATACTTGATCTGTAACAGAGATCACTGTGTATAAGTTGTAATTAATTGTACAAAGATACATTGAACCACAACCAAGGGATTTTAAAACCATCAAACTCATTGGGTGGGATTTTCCAGTCCCCCATGGCTTATTTTCCAACAGGAGAGTGATGCGCGTTCTCAAACACGAGGCCAGATGCTCGGGAAATAAAAGGCTTTTATTTACTGTAATGAAGCAGCCAATAATTATATACACTATCCCAGACTGAAGGGGTCCCAGCCAGAGCAGGGACTTTTATACCTCTCCCAGGAGGCGGAGCCCGACTGGGATGTACCACAACACTACAGTACAAAGGTGTAATAACCCCACCCTAACCCCAACAGCAACAAGTAGCACAACCCAACAGTAACATATGTACATCCTTGTAGTACTGGCCAGACCCTGGCTCAGTACTATCCAGTGGGAACCAACAATGGTTCACCACATTCACCCCTCCTTTGAGAACAAAGGCCGCCGGGGTACAAAAACAGAATAAAGTGTCATCAGTCTATAAGTTCAGACGGTCAGGGGGACCGCACCGTCGTTGTGACCTCCTCAATACCGGCGGTGACACCGGAGTAGGCACTTGCGGTGGCGTTCTCCCCAAGGCGGCGTCCAGCTGTTCTTCCATGGACTCACTGGCCTGTTGACCCTGAGGTGACGGTAGTCCATGGGGTCCTGACACGCCTTGCAGTGGCGACCATCTTCTGGGCTCAGGCAAGCTGTACACGGGAGTAAAAGGGTTAAGCAATGGTCCCGATGCTGCCCGCGCCGTGTCCGGGGGAGAAACAAGAGTTAAGGGGTTTGTAACAGGGGGTATGGGAGCGACAGGGGTTGCTACGTCCCCTGCTGGCGCCAGGTCTCGGATCGAGACCGTGTCCTCTCGCCCATCAGGGTATGCCACATAGGCATACTGAGGGTTGGCGTGGAGGAGATGGACCTGTTCGACCAACGGGTCGGACTTGCGGGCCCTTACATGTCGCCGCAGGAGGACGGGTCCTGAGTACGTCAACCAAGACGGTAATGAGGTCCCCGAGGAAGACTTCCGAGGGAATGAGAACATCCTCTCGTGGGGAGTAGCATTGGTTGCCGTACACAGGAGGGAGCGAATAGAATGGAGCGCATCAGGGAGCACCTCTTGCCAACGGGAGACTGGAAGATTTTTTGACTTCAACGCCAGTAAGACAGCCTTCCAGACTGTAGCATTCTCACGTTTCACCTGTCCGTTACCCCTAGGGTTGTAGCTCGTGGTCCTACTGGAGGCAATCCCGTATGAGAGCAGGAATTGCCTCAAGTCATCGCTCATGAACGACGAGCCCCTGTTGTTATGGATGTAGCCGGGGTACCCGAACAGGGTAAAGAGATCACGGAATGCCTTGATAACCGTGGCAGCGGCTGTATCAGAGCAGGGAACAACAAAAGGGAACCGAGAGTACTCGTCAATGATATTGAGGAAGTACACATTCCGATCTGTTGAGGGAAGGGGGCCCTTAAAATCGACACTCAGTCTCTCGAAGGGACGAGTGGCCTTGACTAAATGTGCCCGGTCAGGTCGGTAAAAGTGCGGTTTGCATTCCGCGCAAACCCGACAGCTTCTTGTTACGGACCTGACGTCCTCCACCGAGTAGGGCAGGTTGCGGGCTTTTATAAAGTGGTAGAGCCGAGTGACCCCAGGATGACATAGGTCATTATGGAGAGCCTGCAAACGGTCCTCCTGTATACTGGCGCATGTTCCACGCGAGAGGGCATCCGAGGGCTCATTGAGTTTCCCTGGACGGTACATGATGTCGTAGTTATAGGTGGAGAGTTCGATTCTCCACCACAAGATCTTGTCATTCTTGATCTTGCCCCTCTGCGTGTTGTTAAACATGAATGCCACGGACCGCTGGTCCGTGATCAGGGTGAACCGTTTTCCCGCCAAGTAATGGCGCCAGTGCCTGACGGCCTCCACAATGGCCTGGGCCTCCTTTTCCACCGCTGAATGCCGAATTTTGGGGCCTTGGAGGGTGCGGGAAAAAAATGCGACGGGCCTGCCCGCCTGGTTAAGTGTGGCGGCCAGGGCGAAATCAGATGCATCGCTCTCCACCTGAAAGGGGATGGACTCGTCAACAGCGTGCATCATAGCTTTCGCGATGTCGGCTTTTAATTTATCGAAGGCCAATCGGGCCTCTGGTGTTAGGGGAAATGTCGTGGACTTAATGAGTGGACGGGCTTTGTCCGCGTAATTGGGAACCCACTGCGCATAATAAGAGAAGAAGCCTAAGCATCTTCTCAGTGCTTTTGCACTAGCAGGCAAGGGAAGTTCAGAAAGGGGGCGCATACGGTCTGGATCAGGGCCAATGACCCCGTTTTCCACCACGTATCCGAGGATGGCTAAACGGCGCATACGAAACACACACTTCTCCCTGTTGTAGGTCATCTTCAGGCGAAATGCAGTGCGTAGGAAGTTCAGGAGATTCGTGTCGTGGTCCTGCTGGCCATGGCCGCAGATGGTGACATTATCCAGGTACGGGAAGGTAGTCCGCAGCCCGTTCTGGTCCACCATTCGGTCCATAGCATGCTGGAAGACCGAGACCCCATTGGTGACACCAAAGGGAACCCTGAGAAAGTGATACAAGCGACCATCCGCCTCAAAAGCCGCCGTGTATTGTCGGTCCTCTGGGCGAATGGGGAGTTGGTGGTAGGCAGACTTGAGGTCTATGGTGGAGAACACCCGGTACTGCGCAATCTGATTGACCATATCAGATATGCGCGGGAGAGGATACGCATCCAGCTGCGTATATCGATTAATGGTCTGACTGTAGTCAATGACCATCCGGGGTTTGTTCCCGCTCTTGACCACCACGACCTGCGCTCTCCACGGACTAACACTGGGTTGTATGATCCTTTCTTTGAGGAGCCGCTGAACCTCAGCTCTAATGAAGATCCGATCCTCAGCGCTGTAACGCCTACTTTTATTCGCAATGGGCTTGCAGCCTGGCACAAGATTCTGGAACAGGGAGGGTGTGGTGATCGTCAGCATCGAGAGGCTACAGGCGGGGCGCGTTGGGCAATTTGGAGGCTGCTGCTGTTTTCCCACTGCCAGTGAAGGGAGTGGCCCACCATACTGTAGGGTTACACTCCTCAAGTGGACCATGAAGTTTAGTCCGAGAAGTATTGGCGCGCAAAGATACGGCAACACTAGGAGCTTGAAACGCTTGTAAACTGTGCCTGGAACCTTCAAAGTTACCACGCAACTCCCTAGCACGGTGACAGACCGGGACCTCGATGCCATAGAGATTGTCTGTTTGGCAGGTTGAATCCGGAGTCCACACCGCTTCACAGTGTCTGGGTGGATAAAGCTCTTAGTGCTCCCGCTGTCAAACAGACAATAAATCACGTGGTCATTTACCTGGATATCCATCATAGATTTGTCAAGTCTATGAGGCTTGGCCTGGTCCAGGATGATCGACGCCACCGTTGGTTCATGAGCGCCACTGCAGGCAGCTGAAATCGATGAGGAGGACCCCTGCTGGTCGTTCGCGGTCAGTGCCGACCAACATGGCCGCTCCCATGAGTCGCACGTGGGTGATGGCGCCAAACTCAGTGACCCCTGGTGGTCACACACCTCCGACTCCGTCGACCGTAATGGCGTCGTCCTGGCCTCGCACGTGGATGAACCCCTCGATGACTTCGACGAGGAAGACCCGAGCTCCCAAGAATCGCAGGCTGCACTGCCGTTCCTAGGTTTAGATCGGCACACTTTCGAATAGTGCCCTTTCTTACCGCAGGCGGAGCACAACACAGCCTTAGCGGGTCACCGTTGCCGAGTATGCTTCGCTCCCCCACAGAAGTAGCACCGCGGGCCGCCCGGAGCTGCTGCCGTCGTCTGGCCTGAGTGTGAGCACGCCATTACGCAGCATTTTGAACCCGAGGGACGAGGAGGGATTGGCGACTGCTCCTGCCACGTTGTCTCCACATGGTCCTCTGGATATAATACTAAGCTTTTGGAGGCCGTCTCGAGCATCTCCGCTAGCTCGATTGCCTGGGTAAGGTTAAGGTTACCCTTCTCCAATAGTTTAAGTCGTATGTACGACGATCCGACTCCCGCCACAAATGCATCTCGGGCGAGGTCGTTCATGCTCTGCTCAGCCGACACAGCTTTGCAGTTACAGCCCCTGGCTAGCTGTAGGAGCTCGTTCGCATATTCCTCCATCGTTTCGCCAGTCTGCCGTCGTCGAGTGGCTAGGAGGTAACGAGCGTGTATTTCATTGGGTGGTTTGATATAACGCTTCTTCAGAAGCTCGAGGGCCTTTGTGTAATCGGTGGCCGCACGGATCGCGAGGTAGACAGTGTCGCTTACCCTCGCATGGAGGACCCGGAGTCTGTCATCATCTGTGGTGACCACTGCGGAGGCTGCCAGGTAGTCTTCGAAGCACTTCAGCCAGTGGTCGAAGGTGTTAGAGGCGCCCACCGCACGTAGATCTAGTGTAAGGCGTTCCGGCTTCAGGATCTGCTCCATACTCTCTTTTTTTTTCTTCGACGAGAGTTTAACAACAGTTAATAAAATTGATGCGCGTTCTCAAACACGAGGCCAGATGCTCGGGAAATAAAAGGCTTTTATTTACTGTAATGAAGCAGCCAATAATTATATACACGATCCCAGACTGAAGGGTTCCCAGCCAGAGCAGGGACTTTTATACCTCTCCCAGGTGGCGGAGCCCGACTGGGATGTACCACAACACTACAGTCCAAAGGTGTAACAACCCCACCCTAACCCCAACAGCAACAAGTAGCACAATCCAACAGTAACATATGTACATCCTTGCAGTACTGGCCAGACCCTGGCTCAGTACTATCCAGTGGGAACCAACGATGGTTCACCACAGAGAGGGAACCACCCATTGGCCAACAATAGCATCTTCTGGTCCTAATGATGTCATGATGTGGAGATGCCAGCGTTGGACTGGGTTAAACACAGTAAGAAGTTTAACAGCACCAGGTAAAGTCCAACAAGTTTATTTGGTAGCAAAAGCCACACAAGCTTTCGGAGCCTTAAGCCCCTTCTTCAGGTGAGTGGGAATTCTGTTCACAAACAGGGCATAGAAAGGCACAAACTCAATTTACAGAATAATGGTTGGAATGCGAATACTTACAGCTAATCAAGTCTTTAAGATACAAATAATGTGAGTGGAGAGAGCATCAAGACAGTCTCACAAATACTTGTGAAAATCGAATTTAACAAAGTTTATTTCATTGCAGGAAATGTCCTATAAAATCAGTAGGAAAGAGCTGATTGATATTCCAAGTACAGAAATGTATTTGGCAGCCTCTGACCAGTTCAGCAGTTCTTTATGTTTTATCAACATTGAAATGAACAGGCTAAATCTTATACTTACTTACAGAACATAGAACATTACAGCGCAGTACAGGCCCTTCGGCCCTCGATATTGCGCCGACCAGTGGAACCAATCTAAAACCCCTCTAATCTACACTATTCCAATATCATCCATATGTTTATCCAATAACCATTTGAATGCTCTTAATGTTGATGAGTCCACTACTGCTGCAGGCAGGGCATTCCACGCCCTTCCACCTCTCTGTGTAAAGAACCTACCTCTAACATCTGTCCTATATCTCTCACCCCTCAATTTAAAGCTATGTCCCCTCGTGCTAGCCATCACCATCCGAAGAAAAAGGCTCTCACTATCCACCCTGTCTAATCCTCTGATCATCTTGTATGCCTCTATTAAGTCACCTCTTAACCTTCTTCTCTCTCACGAAAACAGCCTCAAGCCCCTCAGCCTTTCCTCATACCATTTTCCCACCATACCAGGCAACATCCTGGTAAATCTCCTCTGCACCCTTTCCAACACTTCCACATCTTTCCTATAATACGCAATACTCCAAATGCGGCCGCACCAGAGTTTTGTACAGTTGCAGCATGACCTCCTGGCTCCGAAACTCAATCCCTCTACCAATAAAAGCTAACACACCGTATGCCTTCTTAACAACCCTATCAACCTGGATGCCAACTTTCAGGGATCTATGCACATGGACACCCAGATCCCTCTGTTCATCCACACTACCAAGTATCTTACCATTAGCCCAGTACTCTGTATTCCTGTTACTCCTTCCAAAGTGAATCACCTCACACTTTTCCACATTAAACTCCATTTGCCACCTCTCAGCCCAGCTCTGCAGCTTATCTATGTCCCTCTGTTACCTGCCGCTTCCCTCTGCACTGTCTACAACTCCACCGACTTTAGTGTCATCCGCAGATTTACTAATCCATCCTTCCACGCCCTCATCCAGGCCATTAATAAAAATGACAAACAGCAGTGGCCCCAAAACAGATCCTTGCGGTACACCACTAGTAACTGAACTCCAGGATGAATATTTCCCATCAACCACCACCCTCTGTTTTCTTACAGCTAGCCAATTCCTGATCCAAACCACTAAATCACCCTCAATCCCATGTGTCCGTATTTTCTGCAAAAGCTTACCATGGGGAACCTTATCAAATGCTTTGCTGAAATCTATATACACCACATCAACCGCTTTACCCTCATCCACCTCTTTGGTCACCTTCTCAAAGAACTCAATAAGGTTTGTGAGGCACGACCTACCCTTCCCAAAACCGTGCTGACTATCTCTAATCAAATTATTCCTTTCTAGGTGATTATAAATCCTATCTCTTATAATCCTTTCCAATACTTTACCCACAACAGAAGTAAGGCTCACCGATCTATAATTACCAGGGTTGTCCCTAAGGGGACAACATTTGCTATCCTCCAGTCTTCTGGCACTGTCCCTGTCGACAATGATGACACAAAGATCAAAGCCAAAGGCTCTGCAATCTCCTCGCTAGCCTCCCGGAGAATCCTAGGATAAATCCCATCCGGCCCAGGGGACTTAATGATTTTTACCCTTTCCAGAATTGCTAACACCTCCTCCTTATGAACATCAATCCCATCCAGTCCAACGGCCTGCATCTCAGTACTCCCCTCGACAACACTGTCCCTCTCCAGTGTGAATACCGACGAAAAATATTCATTTAGTGCCTCTCCTATCTCTTCAGACTCCACGCACAACTTCCCACTATTGTCCTTGACTGGCCCTAATCTTACCCTAATCATTCCTTTACTCCTGACGTACCTATAAAAAGCTTTAGGGTTTTCCTTGATCCTACCTGCCAAAGACTTCTCATGTCCCCTCCTGGCTCTTCTTAACTCTTTCTTTCGGTCCTTCCTGGCTAACTTGTAACTCTCAAGTGCCCAAGGATCCCACTCTGGATCAGATGTGATGCTTTTGCTTTCAAAATTATCCCTCCACAACAAATCATCTTCTTCTCTATTCAGTGGATTGGATATTCTGCATTCTTCAACAATTCAAAGACACTTTGTGCACTGATGGCATCCCACAATTTGATAATGAAACAACACAATACATCAAGCAGGGTAGCATATTTCTGCTCTATGAAGCTTTTTTCTCTATCAACCATCCCCCACCTATTCCATTCGGCAAAAACAAGATCCGTGAATACATACTGAGGCACATATCCGAAAAATAAACTATAAAATTTAGACTCCTTTGGATAACTGGGCCTGTGTGGCTATTTTCTCTGATCCCCTGCTTTGAGGCAACAATGCAGTTTTTTTTTCTACTTGGTGTGTTCATTTTAAACTTACCTAAACAAACATCTCTTGATCTCATTCGTAATATGGGATCTGAACACATTGCATGTCAATCTTTACATAGGTAAGAATGTGTCTTCCAAGCAAGTGCAGTGACCTATTTGGGCTATTGGGTGGATGGCAAGTGCCTTCATCCGGTGGAGAACAAGGTTAGGGCCATCAATGAGGCACCAACTCCAAGGAACCCCGCATAATTGAAATCCTTTACAGGATAAGCCATAATGGTACTGAACCTCTGAGAAAGCAAAACATTTCTTTTACTTTCGACCTTCAACACTAAGAGCTCCAGCACTGCATCTGAGTAACTGAGAGTACCCTCTCTGCTCTGAGGCTTCTTTAACAGTCTTCTTTCCAGAAATGTCTTCCAGACACTATTCAAACAGCTGCTCTAACCTGAGCACACCTACCGGCCATGCCATGGCTTTTAAGAAGTATTCTAAGGAGTTTTATGTCATGCTAGCCATGCTGGCTGCTGGGTCCCCTGATGGGCATGCAGCCATTCAGTAGTATGTTTTGTACATGGTTTGTACTGCTGCAGTCACACTTAGCCCAAGGTTCAGTAAGAAGTTTCACAACATCAGGTTAAAGTCCAACAGGTTTACCTGGAATCACGAGCTTTTGGACCGCTGCTCCTTCATCAGATGAGTGGCCCCGAAAGCTCGTGATTTCAAATAAACCTGTTGGACTTTAACCTGGTGTTGTGAGACTTCTTACTGTGCCCACCCCAGTCCAACACTGGCATCTCCACATCATTAGCCCAAAGGAAGATGGCTGTGGTTGTTAAAGGCCAATCATCTCAGCCACAGGATATTGTTGCAAGAGTTCCTCAGGATAGTGTGCCCAACCATCTTCAGCTGCTCCATCAATGACCTTCCCTCCTTCATTAGGTCAAAAATAAGGATGCTCACTGATGATGGCACAGTATTCAGTACCATGTGAAATTCCTCAGGCACTGAAGTAGGCTGTGCCTCCATGCAGGCACCTTGTTAGACCTTGTCAACATTCAAGCTTGGGCTTTAAGATCTGTGTCTCACAAGTGACAGGGAATGGCCATCTCAACAAGAGAGAATTTAATTATATCCCCTTGACATTCAATTGTATTACTGTTGTTAAATCCCCCATCATCAAAATCTTTGGAGTTGACATTGACCTGAGACTTAAGTGAACTAGCCATATAAATACAGCGATGACACGAACAGGTCAAAGGTTGGTAACTCTTCACCTCCTGACTCCTCAAAGTCTGTCCACCATTCAAAAGGAATATTCTCTATTTGCCTGGGAATATGGCTCCAACAACAATCAGGAAGCTTGATGCCACTGGACAAAGCAAACTGTTTGATCAACTCCCAATCCATCACCTTAAACATTAATTTCCTGCACCACCAATACACAATGACAGCATATGTACCATTTACAAGATTTACTGCTGCAGCCCATTAAAGATCTGTTGACAGCATCTTCCAAACACCTGACCATTGACACCATGAAGAACAAGGGCAGTAGACACATAGGAATGCCTTTACATGCAAGTTCTCCTCAGATACACCTCTTTTGGCTTGGAATTATATCACTTTCCTTCACAATTCTGGGTCAAAATCCTGGAATTGTCTTTCTAACAACACCATGGGTATAGGTGCAACATATATACTGCATCAAGAAGGATGTGCACCATCACCTTCTCAAAGACAATTAGGGATGGGCAATAAATACTGACGATGCAGCATTGCTCACGTTCCAGGAACAGAAAAAAAATCTTTTACCAGAAGAAATCATATCCAAAAGAATGCTGAGTCTAACATGTTCTTGTCCATGCTAAATGTGAAGAATTTGGGAGTATCTGTGTTTTAGGGTTTTAAGGAGCAATGTGCGCATCATTCTGTGATTCGGGTCTGGTTCGAAGTCCCACAAGGGACCCAGTCAATCAGATATGTAAGCAGATAATAGTGAACTCAACAAAACACAGAGGCCGGAATTCTCCTTAAAAAATTCTGTGTCGAATTCATGTGAAAACTGGAGTAAATCACGCTGTTTTTTTCAGTGGAAGTTTCAAAATGAATCTCCCACACTCTGTGCACTGCAGCGTACGCAGCAAGATTCACTCCAGAATTTCTTCTGGAGAGGCCGGTAGCACAGTGCTGAGTGGGCCACTGCGCATGCGCCAATCTGTCAGCGCCGAGATCAGTGCATTCGCAGTGGCCCCTGCCTGCCGGCCTCCCAATTGCTGGCCAGCCCCACGATCCCCGCAAGGTCGGCCCTCTCACCCCCACATGGCTTGATCACTGGCCCTTAGCTCCCCAAGCATGCTTGGGCTCAGCCTCAACAGCTCCCCACCCCCCCCTCCCCCACCCCCCCGGCAGCTGCGATCTCTCCCCCCCTCCCACCACCCCAGCAGTGTCAAAACACCCCCCTCCGCCCCCTGCAGTGCCGACCCCCCCCCCCCCCCGCCCCCCCGGCACAGCACTGACTCCCTCAACACGCTGTCCCCACCCTCCCACCCTGATGCCCAGTCCCGATCGGTGACAAGACTTCCTCCCCCACCGATCCTGACTGCAGAATGGTAGCGGGACCTGCTACCCCCAGTTCACTGATCATTTCCCAGAGGCGCCGCCCCCATCAGGCCTCACACTCTTAGCACTGCCCCATGCCTAGTGGACAGTGCCAAGGCACTTTGCCCCTTGAGCAGTGCTGGGGGCCCAGGCTGGCATTACTAAGGTGCAAATGCACACGGGGCACCCCCCTGCTGCCCGATCAAATGGGGATCCTCGGTTGTCTCCTCTTCTCCTCTTCACTCCAGCCCGGTCAGGCCGCTAGCTCCCCACAAGTGGGGAACTACTGTGAACTCCTGTGGAGTGAACCACTCCTGGTTGGGGGTGGGGGGGGGGGTGGAAGATGCTAACGGGCCCAGAAACTTCAGTCCCTGGCCCACTAATTATATTTAACTAACATTAATATATCCTTCTGAATACCTAATGCTGCTCCGCGCCTATTTCTGTCGCAGAACTGACAGCGTCGGAAATCCGATGCTTGGAGAAACGCTCGGGTTGAATGCCCAGCACAGATCGCACTAATCCAGTCCCACTGAAATCTCCCATGCTGCTGCACTAAAAATCAGCACAGGGGGGATAGGAGAATTGCTCCCGACATTCTGCAATTGAGCCATACATTTCCAAATTAATTCAGCTTGTTTTATTGCACAGACACCCATCATGTATTTTTATTTTATTTTACAGATTTCAACCAAATTTACATCACAATTTTGATAGGTCAGGGCTTGCTGTGTATCATGTTAAAATATATTGAAAAGAAAATCAGTTGAAAGCCCTATTTCAACAACTTTCTCTCTCTAGCTTTGTTTTTGTTTGACTTAGAAACTTCATAGGTAAATATGAGGTCTCAGGTCTGCAATTTCTATCTCCGTCCACCAGAATAGAGGCTTTGTTCAAAAAAAATGAAGGTTACCTTGGAAACTGCCTTGCTATCCTGTTGGCTATTGATGACCATGATATGCAGCCTTGACATAACAGCAAAGATTTGATATTACAATGCATTTTCATTTTACATTGTACCTTCTTGAATAGGTCTAATTTCAGGATAAGAATACTTGGTGAAGGGATTTTCAAATCAATTGTTTATATTAACCAGCATAATTATAAAAACAAAAGAAAAATCATTTCTGAACGAAGTGCCCTGCAGAATTATAATGAAATCCAGTACACATTGGAGATGTCATGGAAACTTCTGAGAGACTCAAAAATTAGAGATCACCGTGGAAACGAGGTAAATCATAGGCTGAATTTTCCCAGTCCCACTGAAGTGGATTAGGAGAAAGGGCCGGCAGCATATTTGTAAAATAGTCCAATCCACCTGCTACCAAGCGTGTTCCCTCCTCTGATCTTGCTGGAGGCAGGTCAACATGGCAGCAGTTACCTTCAAATATCAACAGGTGGTCAATCAGGTCCAATATTGGAGGGTAAGTGATGGCACCAACCGTATCTTCTTGAGAATGGAAGGATCCACCGTTGAGGCCAAGTGCATCATTTAATTTGAGGTGGCCTCCTAGTGGCAACTAGGGGCTCATAAGAAATGAGGAGGGGGCAAAATTGGGGAATAAAAAAAGTAGCAGGCTTCAGTTGGGCTACTTCAGTCATGATTAATGAAGGCAATTATCTGAGTTCCTCACAGCAGCATCCTTGCCCCAAGCCATCTTCAACTAGTCCATCAATGTTCTTTCCTCTGTTATAAGCTCAGCAGTGGAGAAATTCATTGCAATTGCCGAAGTGTTCAACTTCATCTATGACACAATGTAACATTCCATTCCATCCTATAGCAGGAATTGGATAATAAAATAAAAGGTAACATTGCACCATAAAAATGGTCAATAGTCATCAGCTCTGACAAGGGACAACACAACTATCTACCTTGACCTTTAATGGCAGCATCATTATTAGTTCCCCCACCAACAACATCTTGGAAAACATTGTCGATGAGAAGTTTTGCTGGACCAAAACATCATAAGGCTATACGGCATAAGAGCATAAGTAGGTCATTTGGCCCATCGAGTCTGCTCCGCCATTCAATGAGATCATGACTGATCTTATATGATAATCCTCAAGTGCACTTTCCTTCAATATTCTGAAATTCTCTTCCTAACATCTTCATGATAATACCATCATCACAAAGACAGCAGTCGTTCAAGAATGCACCAAAAATAAACATCTCTCGGCAACCAAGAATGAACAATGAATACAGTCTCGCTGGCATTATCCACATCTCATGTTAAAAGCTGTGTGCAAACATGGCATTACAGCTTGCAGAAAGCTACCACTGTGCCAATATCCTTTTATAAGTTTATAAGAAAATAAACTACAGATGAATATATTTAGTACTTTCCTTAGAATATTGAGCTAAAGAGAATAGAATATTTTACACATCACGGCAGGCGGGACAGGAAATTTTCGGGCGTAGAATGCAACAATCAGTGGAATGTAAGCCTTTATAAGGCCACAATGATCTAAAGTGAAGTCAGATTCTCATCTGACATGACCCCATGCAAATTATGTTTTTTTTAATGTATACAAAATACTTGACATGCCCAGAAACCAACAAGCACGAACGATATTCTCGAAACCTAACTACTTATAGATAAGCTTGGAGGGCAATTCTCACTCAAATCATCAAACAACTTTGTAAACTTCCTAATGATCAAGCATCAATCAACACTACCCAACAATCAGGCTATCAAGTGAGCATCGCACACACGCAAACAAAATAAGGCTCGTTCATTTCGCCACTGGCCTGAATTTCAATTCACTATCATGAGTCCGACCTTCCAGTCATGTTTTAACATGACACAGAATGATTCACGAAGTCAGTGTAAACGAATAATTATTTTCTCCAGCCTGCAAAAGTAATGACTAAAATTCCAGACTCTTAGAAATCTTTTACTCAAAATATCACTGTAGCCATGCTCTGTTCTATGGATCTTTTGCTTTATTCCGAAGTGTGAAACTGAAAGGAGTTTACAAAGGTATTAATTGACTTGAGTGGTGATTGTCCTCCAAACTTAAATAAGAGATATTTATTCTGAATTTTCCATTTTCAATGGGGACGTGACTCACTCAGGATGGTTTGTCCCTCTCACCATTAGCAGAACTCACTCATTGAGTGAGCAGCTCCTTACAGGGAAGACGACACTTGCCACTGAGCCTGTGGCAAGAGCATGCAACATGGGAAGACACTTGTACTGGAGCTACCACACAGTTCTGGCTGACCAGGAAATTCTCCCACTTGACATAGGCATGTCAGAAGGATTAGCAGGTTGACAGTCAATCTACCTGGCCACACCACAAATGCACCCTCCCATACTCATTAATTCCTGGGGATGGGACTTTAATCCGGAGCTTCTGATCTAGAGGTAGGGATGCTGCCCATTGTCCCCAAAAACTTCATTGCACCCAAGTGTAGAGGAAACTTGAAAATAGAAGTGAGCTCGTGCCATCATTCAGATAGATCATTGTTGATGTTTACCTTGACATAATGTTCCAGTCTTTGTTCTTTATACTTGATAATATTGCCCAACAGTAATCTACTGTCATTGCTGGAGATGAAAGGATGTGACCTAACCATGTGCATGCAAACAAATGGATATGGCAGGAGAGCCAGACTATTAATTGCCCAGTGAGTGGATGCACTTTCTAGTAAGAGATCACCATGGATGCTTGTTTAGAATTTGGATGTGGACCACGGTCACCTAGCAATCATGGCTGCAGCCAAGGTTTGCAGACATTGTAGTTAGTTAGATCCTCACAGTAACTCTGCCTTTGTTTTCCACTCTATTTGGATGATTTGTGGATAGTACTGTACTCCATATTTCACTATGTCTTCAGTTCACCCACAATTATTTTTATGTCTTTGCCCTGTGTTTATCTTGGCTTATCCCTATATTACCATTGAATCCATATCATTTGAATCATTGAGGGCTATATATTCCTAAAAGATCTCTGCTGTCTCAATCCCTATGAATTCTGTATGGCTCAATCGACTCCATTATTTGTATCCAAAGAATGTAACATTTTCTCCCCTGTGCAACATTGGAAACATTTATTTACTACCCATCCCTCGTTCCTCTGAGGATATTAAAGCCGGAATTTTACTGCCTCACCCGCCACAGGGATCGGAGCGGGCGTGGGGTGGACAATGGTCAAGTCCATTGACCTTGGGTGGGATGTTTCAGGAACAGCGAGACTGAGCATAATGTGGAACCGGAGTCACCTGTAAGATAGGCTGAATAGGATGTCAAGTTGTTACCCCTGAAGGAATGAATGAATTTGTTGGAGTTTGCGACAAGTTAACAGTTTTCATAGCTACTATTGGATGGTGGTGAATAATTTATCAGAATGATCAGATTTCAGTTTCACAACTTGTCATTGTGAGTTTAACTCACAACCTCTGGCTTACCAGTCTGTAATCATTCGGCTACCATAACCAATAGATTAACCATGTGCTTTGGGTGACAAAAAATTGTGCAATTATATACCATACAAGAAGGTCAATGGTGCTTCTATTTACAAAGAAGGCAGGAAAAGGTTGATGATCAGTGGCTTTTCTCCTATCATCAGTGAAGCACAAGATCACAAATTAGGCTGGGCCTTTGATACCCTGGGTGCTGGCCAACTACAGCTGCAGGCAGAGCTTCCATCTACGACAAACATGGTCCCTTGCACAGACCAACTATGAACATGAATGAGACTTCCAGGCTGGAAGTTCTCTCAAATGTAGCCTTGCAATCTGCTTTATTCTAGGGGCTGCTGAGTGAAGTGAATTGTGGGCTCGGAAAGAATTTTAAAACTTTTGTCAAATGGTAAACTCCTTTAATGAAATCCTAATTTGGAATATTCACTGTATTTTTGGGGTGGAGTTGGGTGGGATGGGGCGGGGAGAGTTGGGGGAGATGGTAACTCCCCAAGTGACACTCTACCACTGAATTTCTAGCCTCCCCCAACTCAGAGTTGGCCTTTGCAAGTATAATGAGGTGATCATCTCTTGATTCTGTGGGCGCGATCTTACCGACTATTCACGCCACGTTCCTGCTGCATCGAGCTGGGAGAATTTGGTGCCCAGCCAAATCTCCGCTCACTGCAGCAAGATGGGAAAATCCAGCCGGCGTGACCAGTGGTGGTAACATTCCAGCCTGTGTATTTTTGCAGGGTCAGGATTAGAAATCAGCATCAGGTGTGTTCCCACATGTATACCAGGATGAACAGATTGTGAATTTTCAAGGCCGGCATGTTTATGTAGCGTGTTTATGTTAATTGTCCAATTTTCAACAGGAATAGTAATTAGCAATCACTAGCAACTAATGAATATCAATGACTTTAAAGTTATTATCCGGAGGTTCAAGTTAAGTTCAATATGTTAATTAAATTTCTGACCCTTTGGTTATTAATAAAGTAATGATGGAAGATATACCACATGGTGACCGGGTAGCAGAAATATTGTCATGTTGCTAACTTGCGTTCTAATCAGCTGAAGTACTCAGCTTTGCCGACTCCTCATCATTAGGAATCACATATTTCCTTAAGCAATCTTAGTTCAGAGTGATTAAGCACACCACCTACTTTCCAGAAATCTACCAAAATGAACCAAATCTCTTGAACATAGCAACATGAGCATAATAAGGAGGTTCATTCCCAATTTGGTGCCAAATTAATGAGATTGTGAGGACAATATTTTTATGGAGTTTCTGTCTATTTAAAAATTGTCTGAGGCCAAAATATTCAATCAAGCACAGTGAAAAGAATTTGCTAGTAGAACCCTCATTACATAATGTAAAACTTTTCTTTTGATGTTTCTTGCTAAGTTTGTTTTTCAAGTATATCTGAGTAGGAACTGACCTGACCTGAATCAAACTCACTTTGTTTGATCAGTAATACTGCAGTGGAGACAGGAGAATGCTTAAAAGAAAAAAATAAACTTTGCTCATATAGGCTGCCTTATTTCCTTTTCTCGCTCAGTTGGTGAAGATGCTACAGACAAGACTAAACCACGCAGGGATGGCACGGTAGCACGGTGGTTAGCACTGCTGCTTCACAGCATCAAGGACCTGGGTTTGATTCCCGGCTTGGGTCACTGTCTGTGTGAAGTTTGAATGTTCTCCCAGTATCTGCATGGGTTTCCTCCGAGTGCTCTGGTGTCCTCCCACATTCTGAAAGACATGCTGGTTAGGTGCACTGACCCGAACAGGTGCCGGAGTGTGGCGACTAGTGGGGAATTTCACAGTAACTTCATTGCAGCTAATGTAAGCCTTAGTTGTGACTAATAAGTAAACATGAATTTATTAATGTTTATTTATTAGTGAGCCTCACATCTGTGGTGGGTAAATTGTTGGAAGGTATTTTGAGAGACAGGATCTACAGGCATTTAGAGACGCAAGTACTGATTAGGGACAGTCAGCATGACTTTATGAGTGGAAAATCATGTCTCACAAATTTGATTGAGTTTTTTGAAGAGGTAACCAAGAAGGTAGATGAGAGCAGTGCAGTTGATGTCGTCTACATGGATGTTAGCAAGGCCTTTGACAAGGTACCGTATGGTAGGTTGTTGCATGAGGTTAAATCTCACGGGAACCAGGGTGAGGTATCTAAATGGATACAAAATTGGTTTCTTGACAGAAGCCAGAGGGTGGTTGTAGAGCGTTGTTTTTCAAACTGGAAGCCTGTGACCAGCGGTGTGCCTCAGGGATCAGTGCTGGGTCCACTGTTATTTGTCATTTATATTAATGATTTGGATGAGAATATAGGAGGCATGGTTAGTAAATTTGCAGATGACACAAAGATTGGTGGCATAGTGGACAGTGAAGAATTGCAACGGGATCTTGATCAATTGGGCCAGTGGGCTGACGAATGGCAGATGGAGTTTAATTTAGACAAATGCGAGGTGATGCATTTTGGTAGATTGAACCAGGGCAGGACTTACTCAGTTAATGGTAGGGCGTTGGGGAGAGTTACAGAACAAAGAGATCTAGGGGTACATGTTCATAGCTGCTTGAAAGTGGAGGCACAGGTGGACAGAGTGGCGAAGAAGGCATTCGGCATGCTTGGTTTCATTGGTCAGAACATTGAATACAGGAGTTGGGACGTCTTGTTGAAGTTGTACAAGACATTGGTAAGGCCACACTTGGAATACTGTGTGCAATTCTGGTCACCCTATTATAGAAAGGATATTATTAAACTAGGAAGAGTGCAGAAAAGATTTACTAGGATGCTACTGGGACTTGATGGTTTGAGTTATGAGGAGAGGCTGGATAGACTGGGACTTTTTTCTCTGGAGCGTAGGAGGCTGAGGGGTGATCTTATAGAGGTCTATAAAATAATGAGGGGCACAGATTAACTTGATAGTCAATATCTTTTCCCAAGGGTAGGGGAGTCTAAAACTAGAGGGCATAGGTTTAAGATGAGAGGGGAAAGGTACAAAAGTGTCCAGAGAGGCAATTTTTTCACACAGAGGGTAGTGAGTATCTGGAACAAGCTGCCAGAGGTGGTAGTAGAGGTGGGTACAATTTTGTATTTTAAAAAGCATTTAGATAATTACATGGGTATGATGGATAAAGAGGGATATGGGCCAAATGCGGGCAATTGGGATTAGCTTCGGGGTTTTTTAAAAAAAGGGCGGCATGGACAAGTTGGGCTGAAGGGCCTGTTTCCATGCTATAAACCTCTATGACTCTATGAACTTTGTAAGAAGTTTAACAACACCAGGTTAAAGTCCAACAGGTTTATTTGGTAGCAAAAGCCACACAAGCTTTCGGAGCTGCAAGCCCCTTCTTCAGGTAAGTGGGAATTCTGTTCACAAACAGAGCATATAAAGACACAGACTCAATTTACATGAATAATGGTTGGAATGCGAATACTTACAACTAATCAAGTCTTTAAGAAACAAAACAATGTGAGTGGAGAGAGCATCAAGACAGGCTAAAAAGATGTGTATTGTCTCCAGACAAGACAGCCAGTGAAACTCTGTGGGGGTTACAGATAGTGTGACATGAATCCAATATCCCAGTTGAGGCCGTCCTCGTGTGTGCGGAACTTGGCTACCTGATACGCTGCAAGAAAGGATGTCCCGAGGCATGGTACATTGGGGAAACTATGCAGACGCTGCGACAACGGATGAATGAACACCGCTCGACAATCACCAGGCAAGACTGTTCTCTTCCTGTTGGGGAGCACTTCAGCAGTCACGGGCATTCGGCCTCTGATATTCGGGTAAGCGTTCTCCAAGGCGGCCTTCGCGACACACGACGGCGCAGAGTCGCTGAGTAGAAACTGATAGCCAAGTTCCGCACACACAAGGACGGCCTCAACCGGGATATTGGGTTCATGTCACACTATCTGTAACCCCCACAGAGTTTCACTGGCTGTCTTGTCTGGAGACAATACACATCTTTTTAGCCTGTCTTGATGCTCTCTCCACTCACATTGTTTTGTTTCTTAAAGACTTGATTAGTTGTAAGTATTCGCATTCCAACCATTATTCATGTAAATTGAGTCTGTGTCTTTATATGCTCTGTTTGTGAACAGAATTCCCACTTACCTGAAGAAGGGGCTTGCAGCTCCGAAAGCTTGTGTGGCTTTTGCTACCAAATAAACCTGTTGGACTTTAACCTGGTGTTGTTAAACTTCTTACTGTGTTTACCCCAGTCCAACGCCGGCATCTCCACATCATGTCTATTAACTTTAACAGATCAGAAACTTCTAAGAAGGAGAAACTTCATTTAAAGTTTCCATGCCTAAATGTTATTCAGCAATTTGTGCTGTTGTGAGGAATGGTTGGACTTAATGTGGACCTTCCCTGTCCGTACTGAAACATATAAAACATATGGAAAATATAGAGGAAGGTGATCATTGTGCATCGAACAATATTACAATCTACTGAGCCTGCTGCGCCATTCACTATGATGTGGAGGTGCTGGGCACAATAAGAAGCCTCACAACACCAGATTAAAGTCCAACAGGTTTATTTGGTATCACAATTCACGTGATGAAGGAGCAGCGCCCATTCAATATGATCGCGGCTGATCTTGAGCTTCAACTCCATTTTCCTGCCTGCTCCCCATATCCCTTAATTCCCTGAGAGACCACGGTGTAGATGTATTCAATGATAGAGCTTCCCAACCCTTTGAGTGAAATAACCCTGATCTCAATCTTAATTAGATGAGTAGATCAACATGTACCAACTTGAAAGATAACCTGCTTTCTAGTTCACAGAAAAGGCGGCACTTGACCAGAGGTTGGAAAAGGCTTTTCATCTTAATTTTGATGGTGACAAAAATGGAAAAGAACACTGAACAAATACCACACAAAGCAGTTTCTTCAGGTGCTATGATGGTTGCCAAGAAACCTCAGCCCTTTCAAAAGATTAGTGTTGGTGCCACAGCTTGTGCTTAAAGCTGTCACTGGATGGGTGCCACTTGCTTGTCAGACAAGCATTTCTGCACATTAATAAAGAGCAATCAGATATAAAATTACACTGCTCAGATAAAATGCAGAAGATTCCAATGTGAGGTAAACCAAACTCCACTTTCTTTTATAAACAGAAACCATGCCCCGTTTTCAGCTCCTGAGGCAGGTAGTCTGAGTGGGAAATGCCTGATTCGTCGGATGTGTCTCATTGAAAAACACCTGAATTGTGCAATTTCGGCTTCTGGGACAGGAATGGGGGAATGTTGGGGTTGAGTGGGGTGAGGGGTTGGGGGGGAGAGGATGGATTTGGGCCCATTGGTCCTGGCGGCCATGAGGGCAGACAAGCTCTAAAGCGGGCTGGTTAGAAGGATCACCTTGTTTCAATGGGATTTCCCCAGTTGTTTCAGAAGCTTTCAAGCCCTCCAGCCTTCACTCCTTACAACCCTCACTCCTCACAGCTACCCTCTCCCATGGCCCCTCATGCATGCTATGTCACCTTCATTCCCTCCATGCCCTCCCTGCAGCCTCCTTGCCTTTCGATGCCCATTTATCCAGTATGCACTATGTGTAGAAGCAATGAACCATAACAACAATGACAAGTGCAGAACTTCTGAGACAAAAGGAAACATCCGTTCAGAAACTTTCTTTGAAAAAATGCTGTTGTTCCTCCAACACTAATAAAGTGTCAGTCAGACAGATTTTAGTAATAGAAGTTTTAACCACTTCACACCTGGAGATTCCAAATACCTGACAATCTGTTTCTAATATAACAGTTCTTCACTAGTGATTGTTATGAATGCCTGACTGGGCATCAAGGCTGACAAATATATGAGTGTGGTGAACCATAGTTGGTTACCACTATGAGTGCTGAGCCATGGATGGTCAGCACTATGGGGTTTGTAGATATGTTGCTGTAATTACTGTTGGTGTTAAGGTTGGGCTGTTCTACCTGTTGATATTGTTTTGTGGTACACTCCAGTTGGCTCCGCCTACCAGGGGAAGTATAAAGGTCACTGCACTGCCTGGAGACCCTTTAGTCTGGGATTGTATTGTATATAGTGTGCTCCATTCTTGTCAGTAATAAAAGCCTTTATTTCCCGGGTACAATCTAGCCTCCCGAGTGATTTAATCGTGCATCAATGAGGTCAGCTGGAATTGTTTATTTTGCTTGATTGATATCTTGATATGGCTATAATTAGTTGCTCTTTCTGTGATCTTGCAATGTCTCATTATCTATTTCAACAAGTGTAAGGGGTGTGAAATAGCTAAAACCTCCGTTATACAAACTGCAATCCCCCCCTCTGACGAACACTTTATTAGGAGCAGCAGTGTTTCTGAAAGGGTGTAAATTTTTCTCAGTATTTCTACACTTGCTGTTGTTATTGTACAGCTCATTGGTTCTGTACATAGTGCATACTGAGTGAATGGACATAGAAGGGTATTGGAGAGCATGGAGGTGGCATGAAGCTGGCATGGAGGTATGGAAGGGCATAGGGAACATGGGTAAGAATTTTGAACTTACCTATCAAAAGGTTCCCAAATCCAGACATTGGTTACAACTCCTCTGAGCTGTCATGAACCATGAGCCATAAAGAAGCTGGCCTAACTCTAGAAAATTGTAGCGTATTATGAGATGCTTGCCTCTGAAATGGAGCTGACCATGTCAGGAGTGCAAGATGCGGACGCAGAATTAAGTCTAAGCTGCCATTTTTAAATGGCTCCAGAGTCATCCTGATTCCCCGAAAATCAGGCCCAATGTTCCAATACATAACTCAATACTTTGTGTTGCTGTATTGTGAATCAGGGTGTCTATAACATTGCAATTTTTCTATCTTCAGTGGTGGTGGAGGGGATCTTTCCACTGCCTACCTGCCCACCCCTGACCAATCGTAAATTTTATTGGTGCCATCAGGCTGCCCCCTGCCCTGGACTGCAGAGCTGCCAGCCATCTGATTTGTCAACTGCTCTCTGAAGCAAGGGCTTCCTGATCTAGAGGGACTGAAGTCTTGCCTCCAGGCTGTTGATGGCCAATTGACTGCCAAATGACAGCAGGACAGCCATTTATTCCCTGGGCAATTGGGGGACAGTGGCAGGGGGAAGGAGGGGGCAGTGGAGAAGGGAGCTTGTGGGGACCATGCCTCCCCTTAAGAACCTGCCCTAAGAGATCATTTTCACACCTACACTCAGAAAAGCGACTGCAGTTTTTTTGGAGACAGAGAAGCACTGACACAAAGAGGCAATGTAACTACTGTGGAGAAAGACTGTTTCTGTGTTAGTAACCTCAGCAGGATGCTGGTGAGAGCTGGCTGTCAAAAGGAAGAAAATGGAACTGACATGTCCTTTGGAGGTTTAAGGAACAAGGGGCCTCTGAGTTGGGTGCTGGTGGTGGAAATCAGTTCAGAATATTTGGACTGAGTGAAACCATTTTTAAAAGACACTGAAAATTGTAACTTGCCGTGGGAGGGAGATTTGAGCAAGCTGGAAAACTGGGAGTAATTTGGGATTCTTGTAATACCACCAGTCTTCCAGAATTGCAATGCACGGTGAAAGGAATTGTGAGACATTTGTGTTAGTTAGTTAATGCAAAAATTACTTTTCTTAAGTTCATTTATTACTTGCCTGTTAAGTTATGTTTGATTTGTGTTGATTTTAATTAATTCGTTACAGTAAAACTCTTAAAATTGAAAATCTTGTCCTCTGTTTATTTCTGACAGTTATTTCAGGAATACAGGTCTTTTTAAAAGTTATCAGTCTCTGTGGGGATTGTAATAATTGTAATAATTGTCACAGCATAATGGGCAATTTCAGGTCATTTTCCCAGCCACTTTAGAATGCTGAAACCTAAAGAAGAGATGAATATTCAATTTGTTTGTTTCAGTAATATTTGGCTAAGATCTTTTAGCTAAGATCAAGTGTAGTTATGCGGATGCTGCACTTGGTAGTGGCCATTGGGTTGTATTTAAGCTTCATATGTTTCATATGAAGCAATTTTTTAAAAGCAGTATCTCGGCCTTTTGGCTAAGATGCAAATGAGATCAAGCCGGGGGGGGGGGGGCGGGGGGGTGGCGGCGGAGACGTCTGCCTACTCCATTAAGCTTGGCTCATGTAGATCAGGCCCAAGACCGGGTAGAGGATTGCATACCCTGTCTTGTCAGCCTGGATCGGAAATGTCTTAACTTGTTGAGACTCTGAATTGGACTTGATTTGATTGAATTGGAAAAGTATAAAAACAACAAAAAAATATTTGGCTAAGATCAAAAAAAAAATATTTGGCTAAGATCAAGTGTAGTATCGACATGCTGTGCTTGGTTGAAGTCATTCGGTGATATTTCAGCTTCATTTGAAGCAATTTTTAAAAGCGGCACCTCGGCCTTTTGGCTAAAATGCAAATGAGATCAAGCCTTGGAGGAGGAGCTATTCCTACTCCAATCAGCTTGGATCATGTAGATCAAGTCCAAGACAGGAGGTGAGAGCCCTGTCTTGTCAGCTTGGATCGGGAATGTCTCAACTTGTTGAGACTCTGAATTGGATTTGATTTGATTGAATTGGAATAAAAATATGGATCAGATCAAACTTTAATACATAGAGTCATATTTGTGGCGGGCAAGACCCGAATGTGGAAATGGGCACCCATTTCCAACCAATCCATTTTTTGTTGGCCAGCGGAAAAGAGCACGGCATGTCTCAGACAGGAAACCCAAACTCAGCCGGGCTTTCTGAACTGAATGCTGAGTTCGAACAGATTATGGGCTGGATTCTCTGACCTTGCCCACAGCTGGGATTATCTGGTCCTGCTACAGTGAACAGAAATTTGGCTGAATGCCAAATTCTCCATTCTTGCTGGCAGCTGGGTCGGGGCATGAACAGCAGGAGAATTTTGGCCTATATCTTGGCTATTGCAAGAGTACTTACCCACAGTGTAGGAGTCACAGATTGATGGAGTATACCGAAATGCTGCTGAAGGGCAGATAAGGTCTGGTTAAGTTTCATGATCTGAGAATTTTTAAAAATCTCCCACTCTTTGAAGGAAACAACAGGGCAATCTGCTTTGTAGGATGAAAAGAAAACTTTTATTAATACAGTTTCAATTTGTTTTTTTGTTGACATTTCCCAGGGCTGTTATTGCGTAATTATAAAAGATTTTTTGAGTTTCAAAAACTACAATTATTTCAGCAGGGTGCTTTGAGTTCATAGTTTGTTCGACAGTTTAAAGAGGCTATTAAAGGTTGTATTTGACTTCAGAGAGTTAAAATCTTTGATTTTCTTTGAAGGGGAGTTGTTTTACTATGAAGTGGATATGAGTGGGCACAGTATTAGATTGTTACAAATATTTTCATGCCCACATGACTCCTGAGGTCTGCCAGTGGTGGACTGGGTAAGTGGCCATAGAGATAGCATGGCGGGGGGGGGGGGGGGGGGGGGGGGGGGGGGGGGGAGGGGGGGGGGGAGACAGAGAGCATAAGATGGACATGGAGGTATGATTCAGCATGAAGGTGGCATGGGCGTGTGAGGGACCATAGAACATAGGTGGGGAGGTGAGGGTGTGAGAGGTAAGTGCTAAAGGGCAGATAAGGGCAACTAAAATAAATGGGAATAAATGGGAAGAAATCACATACTTCACATCTGTTGTCACCCAAGAAAATGAGGACAATGGTATGGAATTCAGGCAGAGAGACTGTGAGGTTCTTGAGCAAATCGACATAGGGGAGGACAAGGTATTGGAGGTGTTGGCAGCCTTAAAAGTGGATAAATCTCCAGGGCCAGATGAATTGTGCCATGGATTGGTGTGGGAGGCAAGAGGGGAGATTGCAGGAGCTCTGACCCAAATTTTCAACTCCTCTCTGGCCACAGAGGAGGTGCCAGACTGGAGAACAGCTAATGTGGTTCCACTATTTAAGAAGGGTTGTCGAGGTAAACCAGGGAACAACAGACCAGTGAGTCTCATGTCAGTGGTAGGGAAACTATTGGAGAAACTTCTGAAGTAGAGCATCTATCTCCACTTGGAGAGGCAAAGCTTGATCAGGGATAGTCACCATGGCTTTGTCAGAGGGAGGTCATGGCTAACAAATTTGATTAAAATTTTCAAGGAGGTGATCAGGCGTGTAGCCGAGGGTAGTACAGTCAACGCAGTTTATATGGATTTCAGCAAAGCCTTTGACAAGGTCCCACATGAGAGACTTGTAAAGAAGGTAAATTCACATGGAATATAGGGTAATTTGATAAAGTGGATTCAAAATTGGCTCAGTTTTGTAGGAGACAGAGGGTGATAACAGAAGGCTGCTTTAGTGATTGTAGGCCAGTGTCCAGTGGCATACCACAGGGACCTGTGTTGGGCCCCCTATTATTCATAATTTATATAAATGACATTGATATATATGTGGGGGATAGGATTAGTAAGTTTGTGGATGACGCAGCAAAGGTTGGACTGGTGATTAACAGTGAGGCGGAGTGTCTTGGGCTACAAGAAAATTTAGACGGAGTGGTCAAATGGGCGGATAAGTGGGAGATGGAATTTAACCCTGAAAAACATGAGGGGATACATTTTGGAAGAAGTAATTTGCCAAGAAAGTATTCAATGAATGGTAGGAGACTAGGAAGTTCTGTGGAACAAAGGGACCTTGGCCTGTTTGTCTACAGATCTCTGAAGGCAGAACGGCATGTTAGTAAGGTGCTGAAAAAAGCATTTGGGACACTTGCCTTTATCAATCGAGGCATAGATTACAAAAGCAGGGAAGTCATGTTGGAGTTGTCTCTGACTTGGGTGAGGCCACAGCTAAAGTACTGTGTGCAGTTCTGATCGGAAGGATGTGGTTTCACTGGATGGGGTGCAGAGGAGATTTACCAGGATGCTGCCTGGGATGAAACAGTTAAGTTATGAAAAAAGATTGGATAAGCTTGGATTGTTTTCGTTGGAGCAGAGAAGACTGAGGGGCGACCTCATCGAGGTATGCAAGATTATGAGAGACATGGACAGAATGGATAAGGAGCAACTATTCCCCTTAGTTGAAGGGTCAGTCACGAGGAGACGTGGGTTCAAGGTGAGGGGCAGGAGGTTTAAGGGGATGTGAGAAAAAATATTTTTACCCAGAGGGTGGTGACGGTCTGGAATGTGCTGCCTGGGAGGATGGTGGACGCGGGTTGCCTCACATCCTTTAAAAAGGATCAGCACTTGGCACATCATAACATTCAGGGCTATGGGCCAAGTGCTAGCAGATAGAACTATATGGGAGTTCAGGTGTTTCTATTGTATTGGTGTGGATTTAATAGGCTGAAGGGCCTCTTTTAAGAAGTCCCAGGGAACATACTTTCGACCAGCCTATCTTGGCACTTTCCCAACTCCTGGCCACCTGGGATTTTCTTCTGGGCTCGACAGGCCCAACACGATCCACCTCCAGCTCTCTGGAGTGAAAATTGAGTCTAACAGGACCCTTTAAACCAGGGCGGGTCAGCCGAGCCAGAAAAACTTACAGCTTGAGCTGTCTGCCACAGTAGCAAAAATCTAGCCCTTAGCCTCCTGATTTGGTGAATCAATGATTGAATTTTATTTACGTCAGTCCCAGATGTCAAAAAGTAGGTTGACGAATGCAGTGAAAATATGCATCTTTATTCATTTAAACATAAAATAAGGAAATGAGATGTCAAATTAAATTAAACATATAGAAGTTAGATTACTTTTCTATTTATAATTATTTTAAGTGCATAATGTTGCTGTTAAATTTAAGGTCTGTCAGTTATTGAATTGAGTAGCTGTGAAGTGCTGCAGCTCACCACAATACTTTTGGTGTCGGCAGAGGAAAATCTGCCAAGGTTCCCACATATAATCAGTGTTCACAGGCCCAAGGAGGAAAATGCTGTAAGTGGATGTCAAGTGAGGAGAAAAATCAAGCTCAGCTCCAGTATTCCACTACGTCGAGACTCACTGTCTGAAGTCACATGCGAAACACAGCAACTTGGACAAGGTATAAGAAGTGGGTCTTTTGGGAGAAAAGAGAAGAAAATGATCAAGAAATAAGATGGAATAAAAGTCTGAGGCATGAACATAGGTCTCTACACGCAATCAATGTGTTCATACAGGCAAGCACATCGCTCCAACCATGCAGGCGTGCTTCATATTGATTGTCAGAATGACTTGAGAGATATATGATTGCAGAGTGATGTAGCATTTGGCCATTCCTTCCACAATACTTGTTGGATGTGAAGCTACAGCTCCTCTGAGAGCAGTGAGCCTGACATGCTAAGAAGAGTGAAAGATGGTCATACTGAAACATAATATAAATGTCTCTGGCCACTGTTCAGCAGAGAAAGAGAGAGAAATAGACTACTTTGAGTACAAAAAATGTTCAATGATCCTTTTAAAGCGAGGTTACATAGTAAGATAATACGGCAATGATGAGGGTTTTGGAATGCATTAGTATATTTTGCTACATTAATGATTCAGTATGTGGTTAGAATTTAGAGAGGAGAATACTGACCATTGACTTTAAGCTTTAACTCCAGAATCCTTGCAATTTTTGAGGAAGCCTTCTGTTTTGACATTAACTGCAGTAAGCTGATGTAGCACTATGTTTTATCTTCAATATATCCATTTTGGAACTTCACTTAACACAAATATAGAATGAATCACATGTTAAACAATTCCTCTTATGTTGGGCAAATGATTTGGTACAGTGCCACATCCCAAGATACATCCTGCCATTTTTTACATTTCTGCATGTATTGCAACTTGCTGCCTTGTACAGGAAGGTCCCAGAAGTAGAGAATTTTTTTTTGAGCAATAATAAATTAATAGCCCAGTTATGCTTATTGAATAGATATTAATTATGTATGAATGGTTAATTATGCAAATGTTTCCCACTCTAGTTTTCTCTCATTCATTATTATTCTATTCTTTAAATTCCGTTCACCGATTTAGGCCTCTTGTGACAACACCATTCCCTGACAGGCCATCTGCTCTTGGTGTTTTGTCAATGCCTCTCCATATCCTGCTGTGGGGAAATGTTTGACAACATCCCGGGTTACCTCAGCTGCTTTCACAAGTCCTTTCCTAATGACCATCCAGAAAAGGCTTGAAATGCACCCTGTGGACAATGTACTTTCACCCTTTTTAGTGGGAAAGAATAATGGCGCAATTGCAAAGAAATGCATCTATAGAACATCAGGCATAAATACCTCTCAAGTTATTGATCAATTTATCAGATAGCAAGATGGAGGCCAGTAGGATTATTTTTATTCTGGATGGACTGTTCCAATCACTAAAACAAATATAAAAATATGTATGAATTGTGTTTCAACAGTTTGATCCAATTCTTAATTGACAGTGGTTCGTACCTCAGAACCAATTCCAATTTAGCACTGAATGTGAGTTCAGTGCCAATTTCAGACAGGTCATTTGCTCGCTGAAGAAATATTGTATAGATGTGATAAGGACTCTCTTTTGATTTTTGGACTGAGGGATATTATTGGAAAAGTAGAGGAAACTTTAACCTGCATTTAGTCATTTAACAGAACTCAAGGTGCTTGATCACTCACTTGTCTTTGAAATGAGAAATATTCCATTTCCTAACTTTAATATCAGTCAAGAACATAAAATACTTTACACCAGAAATAATTAAAATAATGATCACCCTTTTATAAGATAAAGGCTCATAACAACCATAACATTCAGTGTGTTGGCTGGACTTGTGTAAACAAATACAACCATAGGTGGAATTTTCTCATCCCTCCTGCCATGGAAAATGTAGTGGGTGGGACACGGACCATACAAAGGTCCGTTGACCTCAGGCAGGACTTTCCAACCTTGGGGTGGGGATGATGGTAGGATGGTTCTCCCCTTTTCCACTTCTTCACTAACTGCAACAAGATGTGTTTTAAAGAAAAAATGTTTTAACTCCTTGAGTCCTGTGACCCTCAAAAACAGAGACAAGACAGGTTTTCTTTTTTCTCTTTAAAAGACGATGGCTGGAATATAACAGCCATTCACACTGGTGGGATTTTCTCAACCTGCTGCAGTGAATGGAGAATGGCTGGGTGCCAAATTCTCTGACTTCACTGCAACGAGAGCGTGGGTTGAATGGCTGGGTTGTGCTCTACGGGGGCAACATTACCAGCTTGTCACAACGGTTGATTAGCGTGGTGAGCCAGTAAGATCATGCGAGAGTCGAAAAACTTTTCTCAAGCAATTTCTTGTCTCTCACGATATTACTGGCCTCGGGTTGTGCCATATTCAGCAACATGGCCAGGAAGGGCACAAGGCTAATTTTAATATTCATGAGGTCACAATCATCCGGGCTCACTTCCCTTAACACCTTGCTGATGGATGTCCTCACCAGCAAGGATCACGAATGGTCCCAGCAACGGGGACCTGACATTGAGGCCCCCCAGTCAGCGGGCAGTGATCATCCGGGGGAGGGAATCGGGCGATGATGGGGCGGGGGGGGGGGGGGGGGGTTCGTGATCAGTGGCGGCAATTGCGTGTGGCCGCGATGGGGGTGCGAACAGAGGGGGGGGGGGTGAGGGTGCAATGTCTGGGAAGGTAGGGGGAGTGATGATCTCCCAGTGCACTGGGAGATCAGGGCACATGCATAATAGCGCTCTCTAGCAGTGTGAAGCCGGCTTCCTGGCATGAATAGATAACATCCACTCCTGACGAGAATCACAATTTGCCCCATTTTCTTCTAAGTGCCACAAATAGAGTCTGGGAGCTCATAAAAAATGGGTGTGATTCTCTCCCGTTCTCACGTTCATTTGGCACTTAGAATATTTTTGATAAGAACACCCCCTCTATGTTTATTTCTAAACACCCCAATGCAAACACAACAGCATCACTTACACATGCCTACAAGCCATGCACACACACAAGAAAAGGTGATTACAAAAGAGGTAGCATGTACTTAGGTTTTTAAAGAGTCCAAAAAAATCACTATTACTCTTATCTTTCATGATGGAAGCAGGAAACATTGTATGCCTGAGGATTTCCTTTTGACTCACTAAAGAAGATGGAGGTTGGACATTTCTGGTATGCATTCATAGTGGCTTACTCCTTGCAGTAGTAATTTTATGGCCTTACTTCAGTTAAAGTTGCAGGCAAGCTCCTGTAGTGAAGATTGGGCTTGGTTCTGCAACTCTATAGGTAGAAGGTGAGCCCCACTTTTCTGCCTGTCAGCAGATTCTAGGCAGGATTCGTTCCTTTTCTGGTGGGATCACTTCCCTTTGTGGTGTTCGTTGTCTCCTAGACTGTTTAAAATCTGAGGTTGCTTCCAAGCTGTATATTAATAAATGTTTCTTATTGCAAGTTAGTTTCTGTCAGGTAACTATAGTATCAGTGTTTCCATTGTCCAAAAATGGTTCCTGATGCCATTAGCACTAACACACAAAATGGTCACAATGTGACAGAATAGTTTTTACTCACAACTATTCTATCACATTGGGACCCCATTGTGTGACAATGCTAACGTTGTCAATGACCATTTGTTCGGACAATGGAAACACTGATACTATGGTCTCCCATTTATTTCTGCAAGCACTAAGGTTGTACAACTATTGTGCATCAGCTTCTGTAAACATTTGGATAATAGTAGCCGTTAGATCCACAGGAGAGATCTGTGGTTGCTTCTGAGGTTGCTTTTAATGTCTTCTCAAAGGAATGTTTCAAAATATAGTTTATATTTGAATATCCGGACCAGACAAGTAGGCAACTTCCAGCCTTGAGCAGTTTCATTTTATTTACAGGCAAGTAAGAAGGTCAATTCAACCCCACTTGACTCCATTTTATTCCAAATCAGATTTTCCATTGTCCATATTATTTAAAAGATAAGGAAGTGGTCATTTTTCATTCATCCATGGATACACCATTGTGGGGGCAGCAAATAATTTTTTGCACCCACGTCAATATTAAACATGTAGCCAAATTGGTTTCCAACTTCAAGATCTGCCCAAATTGTGGATTTGGAATCTAGTGAAATCTATATATCAAGTATTATGGTAATTAATTAATCAATTTTAAAATATGATTTCAACGGGTCCGCAGGATTGTAGAAATGAAAGTGTGTGGTGTCAGGTAATTGAAATTTAAGATGATCATTAGAAAATCCCATTAAGGAAATCAGTGTCATTATCCAACAGGCTAAGTTTTAAAATCAAACCAAATTAGGTTTCTAATTAGTCTCAACATTAATTAGTTCCTCAACAAACCTGATATTGTAGTCAAACCTACACTGAGTGCAAAATATTCACTTCCAAGCTCTTTCAATTAAAACATTCTAGTTTGTAGCTATATGATATAAGATTAACAGTTAATGAACTTCATTTTTGGTTTTGAGATGTACAGATATTATCATTAGAATTTGTTTGCGAAACAGTGTCCCATTAGGTTGGGATACTACAAGACAATATAACTGTTGGTGAGAAATTGGTATCAAGTCAACCCTTTGGACCAAATAGGTTTGTATTACTCCAGGCCACTGCAGATGATTAACCCGTAAGTCTGGTTCATTGATGGGGTAAGAGATCTCACAACACCAGGTTAAAGTCCAACAGGTTTATTTGGTGGCACAAGCCACTAGCTTTCAGAGCACTGCCCATTCATCAGGTGAGTGGGAGTTCTGTTCACAAACAGGACATATAAAGACACAAACTCAATTTACAAAATAATGATTGGAATGCGAGTCTTTACAGGTAATCAAGTCTTAAAGGTGCAGACAATATGAGTCGAGAGAGGGTTAAGCACAGGTTAAAGAAATGCGTATTGTCTCCAGCCAGGACAGTTAGTGAGATTTTGCAAGCCCAGGCAAGTTGAGGGGGTTACAGATAATGTGACATGAGCCCAAGATCCCGGTTGAGGCCGTCCTCATGTGTGCAGAACTTGGCTATCAGTCTCTGCTCAGCGACTCTGTGCTGTCATGTGTCGTGAAGGCCGCCTTGGAGAACGCTTACCCGAAGATCAGAGGCCAAATGCCCATGACCGCTGAAGTGTTCCCCAGCAGGAAGAGAACACTCTTACCTGGTGATTGTCGAGTGGTGTTCATTCATCCATTGTCATATCTCCACACATCATTGTCGGCATCTCCACATCATTGACGGGAGCAGATATGTCACCGAGGGGAAAGATTCTTCCCTCCAGGTAAAAGCTCTAATCATAGAATCATAGAAACCCTACAGTACAGAAAGAGGCCATTCGGCCCATCGAGTCTGCACCGACCACAATCCCACCCAGGCCCTACCCCCACATATTTACCCACTAATCCCTCTAACCTACGCATCTCAGGACACGAAGGGCAATTTTTAGCATGGCCAATCAACCTAACCCGCACATCTTTGGACTGTGGGAGGAAACTGGAGCACCCGGAGGAAACCCACGCAGACACGAGGAGAATGTGCAAACTCCACACAGACAGCGACCCAAGCCGGGAATCGAACCCAGGTCCCTGGAGCTGTGAAGCAGCAGTGCTAACCACTGTGCTACCGTGCCGCCCAATGGAGAGGTAACTTGCAAGTGCTCACTAACCAAAGAAAATTTAAATATAGCTAAAATATAATTTAAAGGGTTCTGTGAATTTATGTTACCCTCATGTGGAACTTTCAGCCATTGATTCAAGCATTGACCTACATTGGACACAAACTTGACTATTTTACCTTTGGGGGGGACTCAATCGATGAGAACTTGCTGAGAAAACTACAGAGAGCTAAAACAAAGAAATATGTGATGAAGGAGAGGTACACACTGAGTGGTGAATTGCCATAAACTGCTGGACAACTTGGGTTGCTCCTCCATTCGCATCGTGAAAACAAGAGCTTAGAGTCAAACACTCTATGGGTTTCAAGACATTATGTGGAGATGCCGGCGTTGGACTGGGATAAACATAGTAAGAAGTTTAACAACACTAGGTTAAAGTCCAACAGGTTTATTTGGTAGCAAAAGCCACACAAGCTTGTGTGGCTTTTGCTACCAAATAAACCTGTTGGACTTTAACCTGGTGTTGTTAAACTTCTTACTGTGTTTCAAGACATTTCCTTAGATCTGCTTTTAGTTTGAATTAATCTTGTCACAGAAAATTAGGGCTGGTAAAAGAACACGGCTAATGGCTAGATTTACCTTTCTGCATCGTCACTCAAACTCAGAGGCCTAAATAAGGGACAAGGTGAAATGTCATTCTGCAGATCGTAAATTATTCATAGAGGCTTAAAAATGTAACATTATTTTTCCTTTCTCCTAATCCAATCTTTCTATCCCTTATTTCTCTTTCCGTCTCTAAATTGACTGTTTCCACCCTATTCACTTATTTGCCATTCACTCTTTTCTTTCTTTATCGTTACTTTTCATTTGTTGAGGAGAAAGATGATTGTTTTCATCATTCACCAAAGTTGGCCAATCCACCTAACCCGCACATCTTTGAAGTGATGGTCCTTTGTCATTCCTGTCACTCCAAAGATGTGTGAGTTAGATGGTTTGGCCATCTTAAATTGCTCCTTAGTGTCAGGGGGAATATGTGGGGTTAAGGGGATAGTGCTTGGGTGGTATTGTTGTCAGTGCACACTCAATGGGCCAAATGGCCTCCATCGACACGATAGGGATTCTATGATCCTGTTGTACTATCTGTTCGCACTCCCAGCAATGTGTGCCATCATTTTTTTCAGTTGAAGGGTGAGCGAAAAGGCACGTATGGAGCGTGGTCTATTGCAGCATGATCTGTTGTTTACCATGCATTCACGTTTTAACTAGTTAGTTTGGAATACCTGACACTAATTGAAACCATGGCCAAGATTTTGTTACGCCAAACAATAGAGAAACAATGGGGAAATCCAGTCAGTTCCGTGGGGGAGGTCCATTGGAATCAGGTGCCCTTCAGGCATGTAATTGACCGTCATGAGGGCTACCCTCAATTTAGGTCTCGCTCACCAAGAACTGCCAGCCAATCAGAGGCTGGCAGCTTGTCATTGCTGCTGGCACGAGCAGGAGCAGAGTTTGTTGGTGGCACTGCACCCATACGAGATCCAGGATCACTGTGGGACCCAAGGCCACAGGGCGAATGAAGGTGGGAGGAGGGTCATGGGGTTGTGGGTGAGGGGGAAGGGATTCTGGGGCAAGGGCAGGGGAAAGCTTTCAGTGGCAACTCCCCTCCCTGATGCTGGATCCCTCAATTGGACATAGAGGTTTTGCTACCCGACCTTCCGTGAGCACACGAGACCAGTCCTTCATTGAATCCCCAAGCTCCCACTGAATAGTGGTGGGTTCTGAAATAATGGGAATCAATTGGCTCGTTAATGAACTAATTGACCTTCTGATGGTGATGGCCAGGAATCCATGTCAGTCCCTTTCACCCTCATGTTTAATCAGAGGATGTTTTCCCACCACTGGGAGAATGACGTGGGGCCACTCCCAAGATCAAGTTGGTCTGGTGACAATAGTTCCCATTCCAACTGTTTGCATGAAATCCAGTCTTAGGACTTCATCTATTTAGCATGATCTGAGGTTAACACAGAAAATATCCAAAAATGAACAAATTATTTGATTAGCTTGGATTCAGATGCTACTGGAGTTTTGACCCGGACACTCATATTCTAGTCTTCCAAGCTGAACTTATGAGAGGAGATCATTTCCTTTTATGAGACTTTATGAGATAAATTTCCCATCTGCCATGTTTAAAGGCCTTTATTTTGGTTAGATGAAATGTCTCCACTTAAATCATTGGGCAGAATTTTACATCATCATGTTGGCTGGCTGGTGGGGGTCGGTTGGGGTGGTGTCATTGGTTAGCATCAATTTTCTTAGATGGCCTTCCCTCTGGGTTCCCACTAGCCCAACCCCTCAGCAATCTGAGACAGGCAAGGTCTAGGCCAATCCGCCCGCCTGCCCTTATCACAACTGAGGTTCTTAAGTGGCCACAACCTCAATCTTCAGGCTGACAGAAGGAACTTCGGAGCAGGGGACAAGCAAGAAAATAGACTGGGTTCAGGGCAGTAAAGGAGGGTTGCCAGCATAAGCAGCCCCTTTTTAACATTGGTCCCCCACCTCCTCCCCCCAATCCCCGATAAGTTCTGATCCAAACACGTCTTCCCTCTCCGTCTTCATCCCCCATCCCAGCCTCTCCAGTGCCATCTCAAATACCTCTGTCTACTTGGCCAGGCCTCATCTACCCTCCCTGCCCTCCGACATCCAAAACATAACTGGACCTGAATTCCTAGGACTTAAGCTCTGGAGATTGCTTACAGTCCACTGCAGCTTCTGGCACTGTAGGGATTAGGGAGTTGCTGGCCAGTCAGATTGGTCGGCAACTCCCTGAGGCAGGAATTTCTCCCAAGTGAGGGGTGAAAAGTGAGCCTCCAGCTAATTAACATTCATTGGAGAAATAAATATCTGTAGGGCAGGAAGTATTGGCAGGGGAAAAAACTCTGCCATCCTAAACATCCTGGCCATTGAGTGGAATTTAATGATCACAGTAATGGTTGGGGAGCCAGTGGGAACCCCACCATGGTCATTCCATGCACTCTCCATCACCCCCTCCTCGTTCCCAACCCCCAAACCCAATTTAATGCTATCAGGTACTTGCCTGGTCAGAGTTGGGATCCACGTCATCTTCAGGGAGAATCTCCCACCTCCAAGAGCTGCCAGCCAATTGCAGTCATGATGTGGAGATGCTGGCGTTGAACTGGGGTAAACAAAGTAAGAGGTTTAACAACACCAGGTTGAAGGCTTGTGTGGCTTTTGCTACCAAATAAACCTGTTGGACTTTAACTTGGTGTTGTTAAACCTCTTACTGAGCCAATTGCAGGCCAGTAGTTCTCCGGTTTTGGCAATGCAACATGAGCAGTGGCCACTGCTAGTCCTGAAAGAGGGCCAGGATGCTTAATCACTGCTAAAACTAGAGTGAAAGTAGGTGAGGCAGGCTCGCCAGGGCTAATTGGAAGGCCCTGGTGAGGGGGCGCAGTGGAGAAGAGATGCTTCGTATTATGGCAAAATACTAACTTACAAATTTAGGGCGGGCCTGCTGAAAGTTTCCAGCATTTTCTGTTTATGTTTCAGATTCCAGCGTCCGCATTATTTTGCCTTTGTCTGACAGTATTTAGGGTATGTGGAAGTCTTCACCCATGGGTGGCCCAAGTCACTAGCAATTATCTCCATCGGGCATGGGCTGATCTAGTTGAAGGGACACCTACCAGGCCATTGGCATACCAGCCAATGTTTATCATCTGTGTTGCCCACATTGCTTGGCCCTGGCGGGATGAAGCCCTAAAGTATAGCTTCCGACGGGAAGGCTATCCTTAAGCCTGCCAGCCCCAGATTTAATCGGATGGAGTTGACAAAGCGATGGGGACGCCTTCCCACCTGTAAAACAGGTTCCCCTCCTCGTCTCACCGAGCCCCTCTGGGGAGGATAAAATTCGACCTATTATCTTGTCTTTTCCTCCTTTGTAGTAGCATCGCTGTGAATTATTTGCTTTTAGTGCAGATTTGCAGCATTTGCGATTTAGTTTTCTCATCTGAAATAATATAATTTTAATATTTTAACAGTATCATGATGTAACTATTTCAAATTAAAAAATGCAACGTGTCTAGTATTCATGAGAATGCCGAACATTTATAGAGTACTTCACACTGAAACACACCTCAGAGTGTGTTGCCAGTGGGACAGGAGGATGCTGAGCTAAAGGAAAGCAACTAAAAGCACAGTCAAGAGACAGTTATTAAAAACAGAAAAAAGCTGGATATAATCAGCACCCTGGGAGAACCCTATGGAGAGAGAAACAGATTTCAAGGGATTGACTTTCAATCCAGGGTTGGGAAACTGATGCCTGAATACATTTCCAGTCCTGTCCCTGCACTGTGTCTACGTTGCTCATGCGATGCTATCTTCAAGTGTAGATGCTCTAATTGGGCTTGCACCAACACTGCCAGGGAGCAGGAGCTGATGGCTGAGCACTATCCACAGGCATGCAGCAACAATGATGGGGTCTTGCAGAATAGAGGAGGAAGGACATGCAGAGATGTAGATAAACAAACAAACAAAATGTTCTACACTAATTTTTATTTATCCGTTCATGGGACATGGGCATCGCTGGCTGGCCTTTATTACCAATCCCTAATTGCCATTGCACTGAGTGGCTTGCTAGGCCATTTCAGAGGGCAGTTGAGAGTCAACCACATTGCTGTGGCTGTGGAGTCACATGTAGACCAGACCAGGTAAGGACGGCAGATTTCCTTCCCGAAAGAACATTAGTGAACCAGATGGGTTTTTCCAACAATCGACAATGGTTTCATGGTCATCAGTAGATTCTTAACTCCAGATATTTTTTATATTGAATTCAAATGCCACCATCTGCCATGGCGGGATTCGAACCCAGGTCGCCAGAACATTAGCTGAGTTTCTGGATTAATAATCTAGCGATAATGCCATTAGGCTATTACCTCCCCACTGGATCTGACACAATAATGCTTAATGTCAATGATTGTTCTTCAGAGAAAATGTTACTTGATGGCTCTCTACATTGCACTCAACAGCTGTGCAATAACACATCACTATTCGAGATTGCCAATCTGTGATTTGAAAACGACCATCTGGCCCTCCCCAGTCCATTAACAAGCTCCTCAAGCAGCTTAATGGACAGGTAATTGGAGGTAAGTGGGTTCCTGACTTCATCGCATGCTCTTCCATTGCTTAGAATATAAAAGCGCAGAGGGATCATGTCATGCCTTTAGGAGTGTTTATTTCAAGATGTGCCGTGCTAATATTCTCACGCATGTGTGTGATTGAGAAACTGGGCCAAAGTTCCAGGTCGGTAGCCTTCAATCAGAACTCAATTTCAGATTTCAGTTTTCCAGCATCTGCGGAATTTTGCTTTTGTCACGAGAGGGCCGTTTCTTTCTCGAAACCTTCAAAAAGAAGCAAAGAGAGCCTCGAAGGAGAATTATTTTTAGGAGAGAGTACTAAAGAGCAGGAGAATAATGTCTGAAAGATTGTTCTTTGATGATGGAATTGGGATCATTTGGGAACCAATCAGAAAAGCTGAGGGTGTGGGCTAAGAGATTTGGTTGGAGATTACTTAGATAATCTGGGGGAGCTGGGCAGGACTCTGCACTGTGAAATCAAAAGGTATCCACCTAGCAGACATATCAGATAATGGCCTAGATGTCCACTGAATCGAGTTAACTTAGCAGCACTTTAAAAAAGTTTAAAGCTTATTTATTTGTGTCACAAGTAGGCTTACATTAACACTGCAGTTAAGTTACTGTGAAAATCCCCTAGTTGCCATACTCTGCCTGTTCGCATACACTGAGGGAGAACTTAGCATGCCCAATGCACCTAACCAGCATGTCTTTCGGACTGTGGGAGGAAATTGGAGCGCCCGGAGGAAACTCACACAGACATGGGGAGAACGTGCAGACTCCACACAGACAGTGACCCAAGCTGGGAATCGATCCCGGGTCCCTGGCACTGTGAGGCAGCAGTGCGAACCACTGTGCCGCCATGGTGCCCCAACTGCAGGAAGGTCCCGATTCCAGGATTCCCAACTTAATTCCGTTGCTATGTGATTTTTGGGAATGCCTGTAAAGGATGTGAGCTGCTTCCGGTCAAAAGCCTGCATCCAGCACTCCCCACCTGGGTGAATACATTGCAGAGGTAAGTATCTCCTGCTGCTCTGCAATTTTCATGGAGTTAGGTCAGGTTTTTAGAGAATTGTGGATCATGGTCCCTTAGAGAATTCATGAACACTGACGTGCATGAAGATATCTTTTAAAAGATAAGTTCAAAAGGTCCTCCTCATGCCTCCAGTGCCAAGCTCTACCTTTTTTACTCATCTCCATGTCTGTTATTCCAATAGATGTCTTGGCCCTCAGCCAAGAGCCCAAAAATCTATTAGAATATTAGAACACCTCCACCCCAGAGGAAATATTGTTTGTCTGACAGCCCAGGCTTTCTGGTCTCTGTGGTCAATTCTGTAATGTTTGCTTAACACAAGCGGTTTCAGATGTTGTGATTTTTGAAACTTCAAACGGCCTGAATGATTGACACTTCTATCAGTTTGTCTGGACCTTTTTACAGCATGGGGGAAGTGAGCAAATGATCACATTTTCAAAGTTTTATTTTAGACATACCAATTTACGCTACTTTGTTCATTGGTTTTAGAAAGTAAACAGTGGGTCAATGGGCATGGAACTGCTGGAGTTTGGCATAGGAGGTATGAGGGCACATGAGGATAGGTGGAAGGGCGGAGCCTGGCATAAGGTACATAAGGGGCATATGAAGATGGATGGGAGACATGGAATGACATGGAAGGGGCATGTGGAGTGTTTGGAAGGTGAAGGGGGTGTGAGAGATGTGGTCTGGAGTGCCTTTGTGCTTTTATTTTCACTGGGACAAAGTCCCTTGGCACTGACGTGGGCCTTTTTAAACAATCCATGTTGATATCCGTCAGCCCCTGTGGCTGCCTTTACACTTCTTCCTAGGTTGGCCAATCCAAATCCAACCCACACTTGACCCGAGCAATACAGATCTTGTTTTGGTGGACATTTTCTTCTGAGGCTGTGATGCGCGATTAAATCACTCGGGAGGCTAGATCGTACCCGGGAAATAAAGGCTTTTATTACTAACAAGAATGGAGCACACTATATACAATACAATCCCAGACTAAAGGGTCACCAGGCAGTGCAGTGACCTTTATACTCCTCCAGGTAGGCGGAGCCAACTGGAGTGTACCACAGAACAATATCAACAGGTAGAACACCCCAACCCTAACCCCAACAATGACAGCAGTAACATATCTACAAGTACCCATAGTGCTGACCATCTATGGTTCAGTACTCATAGTGGTAACCAACTATGGTTCACCACAGGCTGGCCATTCTGACTCCTCTTCACCTTGAGGATTATAATCCAGACCAATGTCCCAAAACAAAAAAAAACACTTGTTGGATTCCATACAGACTGACTCAGCAGCCTCTTGGAAAAATCATGCTCCAGAAAAAATGTCTAAGTAAATTAGATACCCCACAATTTCTTCAGCTATCAAGCAGATATTGGACCAAACTGAAGATAAATTTACATTTAGCTTCATCTTTAGATGTAGAGCAGGTTTGAATGATTTATAAAATCAATAAGCAATATACGCGAGCCGAGGATCATGAATATTACAGTGTGAATCAAAACATATTTTCAATTTACAGAATTAGCAAACAAGTTGGAAATTAATATTTGACGAACACAGGAATTTCTTCCAACTAGAAACAAGCCATTAAACTGATCAAGCCTATCCATTTTGTCACGGATAATCTCATCACTATCCAGATACAAGGAGGGTGTAAAGTATAACTTATTTTCTGCAATGAGTGAATACGAACTAGAACTTGCTGCCTACAAATCTGGTGCAAATAAAGACATCAATAATTTCAAAAGGAAATTGGATGGGTACTTGAGCGAAATAAATGTGCAGGACTTCAGAGGGAGGGGATAGAGTGGTGGAATGAAAATAATTGGATTTCTCTACAAAGAACCAGCATGGGCTCAATGGACTCCTTATGTGTCACATTGACCCTGCAATTTTGGGGAGGTGACTGGGGTCATGCTGCCAACTGAAGAGGCCACTGCTTCTTGTGCCCCTCAGAAACCTAACAGACCAGTGGTAGTTTTTCCCAGAGGATTAAGGACCCCAGGGGACAGAAGTCCTATCTGCTCACTTGTTCTATCTTGCCAGTCAATTAGAAACCAGTAGCTGTTCTATACTCAGCAGCACCAACGGGGAGGCGATGGTTGCTGCTGGTACAACACCAACCTGGTGGTCAGGCGAGTGGCTGGCAGCAAGGGCAGAGGTGGCCATCAACCAGCCCCCCTCTTTCTGATGCTGGGCCCCTCAATCAGGCACTCAGTGCTTTCAATATGGAACCAGGGCTTGGTGAAGCTCACAAGCAGACAAGCCAGGGTTTGCTTGTTGTAATCTCTGCATTCCTGTTGTGTTCCAGCCATGGACATAATCAAGGTGGAGGCAGGAAGCAAAGCATTTACTTGGGCAGTGTCCACACCTGTTATTCTCCCATTTGAGTAAATGCTTCTTTGCTACTATACTTCCCGTGGGGGAGGGCACAAGATTCTGTTGTATGATTCTGACTCTTCATCAATCCAAAAATAAATCAGTATATTTTGAAACTATCATTGTGGCCACTTCAATTACCTTTCCCAGCTTACTCCAAACTTCTATTACTCTTAGGATGGAAGTGTTCTACTCATATCCCTTTTTTAATGAATCTTCTGAATGTTAAACTCATATCCCTTTTTTAATGAATCTTCTGAATGTCTCTCATATTGATATATGTCATTATAGTTTACAGTTCACTGAATATCTTCTCAATTCCTATGATAAGTCTGAACATTTCATTGTTGGATGAACAAAGTGAACAAGCTAGGAATTTACTTAAGCATCGTTATCTCAGAACAACTCCTTAAAGTTTAAATGGTTAACAAAATATTAACCAGCGCAACAGTGATTTGTTGAAATTCCGAAAGATTGGTGCCTGTTATCTCATAGATAAGCTCGCATTTGGAAAGGTTCTAAACACTGGGTCACAATGGAGCAGTCTGTGATATTTAGATAGTGTGGCATGTAAGGGAACAAAAAGATTGCGTACAGATATACAGTGACAGCCATATGAAGATGCACAAATACCATCGGAAAAGGTCGGTCGATGCAGAACACGGAAGAGATATATTGAGGCAGTGATAATAACCTGTGATCGTTGGAAGCATGACTGTTTGTGCAGATGGCTATTTCTGAAGCAGTCTATTATGCAGGCAACATGAAAGAAAGAACTGGCATAGCACCTTTCAAGTGCAATGAGATAATGACGAGAAATTCTGTGGCTTTTAAAAAAACTTATGTTGATTGAGGAGTCCCTCATTGGAAATTCAGTTCGGCTTTCCGCCAGTCCTGCATAGTATCAGCACAAAAGCTCTCCCTTGAAATCTATCTCCTCACTTCCCACATTCTCTCCCTCCATAGAATCATAGAATCATAGGGCAGAAGGATGCCATTCAACCCATCGAACCTGCACCGACAACAATTCCACCCAGGCCCTATCCCCATAACCCCACATATTTACCCGACTAATTCCCCTGACACTAAGGGGCAATTTAGCATGGCCAATCAACCTAACCCGCACATCTTTGGAGTCAGGGAGAAAACCGGAGCACACAGAGGAAACCCATGCAGACACGGGGAGAACATGCAAACTCCACACAGTCCTCCAAGGCTGGAATTGAACCCAGGTCCCTGACGCTGTGAGACAGCAGTGCTAACCACTGTGCCACTCAGCCCCCTCATGTTGCTGCCCAGAACTTTCCTGTTTTTTATCCAGCAGGTTGAAAATAGTCCATCCAGCATCTCTTTCTACTGCTCTTTAATTTGATTCAGACCCTGATTAGGCTTTTTGCTTTGAATAGAATTGGGAATTGTGGCATAAATTGCACTGAGAATCACAGGAGTTTTCCGACTTGATTTTATGGTTCAAACTCATTTGTATAATTATCAACATAAATCATCCGTGAATCAATGCAATTGGGTAGCATTTTAGAAAATAATCATTTCTTTTCCTGTAAATAAAATTGCTCAATATATTTAAGAGTGATAGCATAGTGAGTGGCAGCATGCTGTAGATTTATTAATGTACCTGAAAATTGATATAATCGTGAAAAAAAATCTTTAATAGGAGTGTCTAGGCCGGCACCTGTGAAGACCATGATTTTTTAGTAATTGGAAATAACATTAAAACCTATATTGAAGTATTTACTAGATTCAATGCAGTCATTTTCTAAATAAATTTTTATTAACGTATTTTAAAGATTATAAAGGAACTCGTGAGTGCTTTTCCATCAAAACAAAAACAGCTTAAATGACAAAGGACAATGTTAAGAGCCTATTCGACAACCTCCAAACAGGCACCATTAGTGAAAACTTGCCATGTAATTAATTCAATCTGGGAGTTTGACCAGTGGGTGAGGCCAGTTTCCGGCACAATGTATTGTTTCAAACTTGTGTAAGAGATCACAGAAATTTCATTTGTGTGAACCCTGAGCATTCAAACTGCTTTGGTCAATTTTGGGTGATTCGCGTAAATGGTGTTCAATTCATCACACTCCAACTCTTCCTTTTCAAAATCTTCCTCAGTTGTCTTTATTATAAGCTTCAGGCTTTCAGGGGCGGCATGGTAGCACAGTGGTTAGCACTGCTGCCTCACAGCACCAGGGACCAGGTTTCAATCCCAGTCTTGGGTGACTGCCTGTGTGGAGTTTGCACATGGACCGAATGGCCTCTTTCTGTACTGTAGAGATTCTCTGAAAACAAAACTTCATGTAGTTGTTGCTATCAGCTTGACTTCTAAACTCACTTCAGCCATTGTATTGTCCTGGGCTGTGGGCACTCACTTTGGTTTATCAATGAAAAAAATAACAATAGTACGCTTAAAAATTACCCCGAGCAACACAAGACACAGAAATGCAGTTCAAATGCAGTGTTCCTGTGGGGTTCTACCCATAAAACATGGGAGGAACTCACCCAAAAAAGTTCTAATTTTGAATTTGCATGAAAACTGGAGTAATTCACGTTGTTTTTTTCAGTGGGAGTTCAGAGAAGAATCTCCCACACTCTGTGCACTGCAGAAGCCACCAGCTTCATGAAATTTCAGGGGGTGGCACCTATTCCTGCTAGAGAGGCTGAAATCAGCGTGCTAAACAGGCCACTGTGCAAGCACTGATCTGTCAGTGCCGAGATTAGCGCATGTGCAGTGGCCCTGCATGGCCATCCTCCTGATTGCTGGCGAGTTTGATCGCACTGACAGATCTCTGCACCCCCCCTCCCCCCGCAGCATGATTGCTGGCACCCAGACATTCCCAGTCGCAGCTCCGAACCTCCCCTCCTCCGGACCCACCCCAATCTCCAGCTCCCCCCCCATCGAGCCCCCTGACAGTTACCCTACCTCCTGCAATCCCGCCCCCCCCACACAGTGCCAACAGTGCCAAAACCCCCCACCCTCGCAGTGTCGACCCTCCCAGCAAGTGGACTGCCCCCCTGTTTTACCCCGCTCCTCCAGCCCACCTTGATCACTGGCCTCCTTCCTTTCCCCATCGATCTCAACTGCAGAGTGGCAGCGCGACCCCCTCCCCCCACCGATAGCTCCCGAGGCCCTGCCCCCATTAGGCCCTACCTCCCCATGGGCCTGCCCCTATATGCTCTGGCCCTTGACACTGCCCCATGTCCGATGGGCAGTGTCAAGGTGCCCCCGGGCATTGGCACTTTGCTTTTTGGGCACAGGCTGGCACTGCCAGGGCACCCCCCTACACTCTGCCTGACACTCTGGGGGCTCCCGATTGCTCCCCTTTCACTCCAGCGGAGTCGGGCCACGAGTTCCCCATCAGTGGAGAGCTACTGTAATCCCCGCTGGAGTGAACCACTCTGGCGGGGGGGCGGGGTGGGGGGGAAGGAGATGCGAGCAGGCCCTGAGACTTCAGTCCCGGGCCTGCTAATCTCATTTAAATCATACTGAAATGATCAGTTAGATGGTCTTTGCGCCTCCCTGCCGATTTCCGACGTGGAGCAGACACCGCTGGAAATTCGGCACTGGGAGACGCTAGCGGGGTACGAATGCTAGCGGGGCAGCACGGTAGCACAGTGGTTAGCACTGCTGCTTCACAGCTCCAGGGACCTGGGTTCGATTCCTGGCTTGGGTCACTGTCTGTGTGGAGTTTGCACATTCTCCTCGTGTCTGCATGGATTTCCTCCGGGTGCTCCGGTTTGCTCCCACAGTCCAAAGATGTGCGGGTTGGGTTGATTGGCCATGCTAAAATTGCCCTTAGTGTCCTGGGATGCGTAGATTAGAGGGATTAGTGGATAAATATGTAGGGATATGGGGGTAGGGCCTGGGTAGGATTGTGGTCGGTGCAGACTCGATGGGCCGAATGGCCACTTTCTGTGCTGTAGGGTTTCTAAGTTTCTAAGAATGCACGCGTGAGCCCTGCGAATCGTCCACCGCAGGATTCTCCCTACCTGCTGCGCTAAAAAGTTAGTGCAGCAGGATAGGAGAATCGCACCCCCCCCAGATGTTTAATTGATGGAGTTTAAAGAGAATCCTAATATATAAATAAGGAATTGATACGGAGCTGTTAAAGGATCATTTAAAACAGGCAAGAGTGACACAAATTGCAAACCCATTGATGTACACAAAGCAGCATTCATTTTTAAGGATGACAGCCATCAAAGTAGGTCACACTTTTAAATCACAGTGAGTGATCATCCCTCCTAATGCAGGACAGTTGGCAGCATTGTACATGCAAATGAGTTCTAATTAGACTAATTTATTACTCAGTTCCTTCAGAGTTTCATAAAGATAGATGCTGTATTTGAGGAAACAAAGAAAGCACTTAAAGCATTTTCACATTGTTGAATTGCCATAAGTGACTGACACATGACATTCCCAATACTACTGGAGCAAAATAATTGCCTTGCCAACAACATCAGAGACCCAGGGCAGAGCTTTCCCGTCCTGCCCGCCACAGAAATCATGGCGGGTGGGACACGGACCGTGCAAAGGTCCGCTGACCTTGGGTGGGATTTTTCGGCCTTGGGGCGAGCGCGGCCAGAAAATCCAGCCCCCAGTTTCTTCAGAGTTTTGATCGTACCTCGGCCTTTTGGCTCAGATCAAGCATCAGATCAAGCCCAAGATGGGGTGCCATGCCTTATCGTGTCAGTTTGGATCTTGTATGTCTCTCTTGTGGGGGCCATAACCTGGTTTCAGTTTGAGTTTGTCTTTTGGAGTAAGCAAGGAAATGGATTTGGGTCTGCCTGGTCCACTTTGAGCATTGGCCTTGTAACTTTAAGAGTGGAGTAAAAAAATCTTTAAAAACTAAATGAAGTTGTGGAAATAGGAATATGGGGAGATTGGATCTTGCTTGAGCATGCACTTCAGAGCACTTAGCAGCAATACCCAAAGGCCTTCCAAGTATTGACTTTCAGAGTGCATAATAGAGGAGGATTTGTTGGCCATGGTCCAAGTTCGCTTGCATTGGCATCTCAGATGCAACAATATCTAAACCTTTTCAATTCGAGGCCTTTCCCTAATTTAAATAGCTTATTGGATAATGAAAAGTTTGTCCAGAGAACTTGGCCAGCAGCGTAACTGGTTGGGTAGCAGAAAATGCAGCCAGGCAGCAGTTCATCATTGAAGGGGAACTTGTGGTCGAGGTACAGGGTTGGTCAATTGCTCACATTGGCATGATGTATCTGTGAGCAGCACTGTTACCTTCAATGTTAAGTGATAAACAACATGATTCTTTGAATAGTAAAAACACTGTTGGAAACTCCCTGAAGCAGTGCAAAAAACTGTGTTGATGCAGTTACCAAGGTAGCTGAGCTCCAAATGAGGAAGGTATTTTCAGGTATCAGGATGAAGGTGCATGTGATTGTCATGCTCAGTTTTACTCATTTTTCTTCTGGCATCCATGAGTGTTATGAGCAAAGGTTGGGACCGCCACACTTCTTGTGAAATGGCATGTGATGCACTGTATATTTGCAGATATACTTTTCATTATACTCAAGTGTAAGGTGCAAGTTTCTTGAAGATGGAGGTGGCAGCTCAAGAAAAGTAAACTTCTGCCCAGGGACCCAGGCCAAGATGTTTATCTACTGCTAGGGTGGTTCACAGAAAGGTCAACAGCCATTGATACAGGGAATTATCCTGTTCCAAGGGTCTCCATTCACTGTCACTTCAACTAGTGCAGACAGGTTGAATTGCTGGACAATGAAGCTCATGGCTACTTACTGGACAATAATCACTGATAGTGTAAAGAGGATTTTGTGATTAAATACTGTGATCTTCAATTGAGTTCACACTCAATTAACCTCATCAATGCCTTGGTGTTGATATGAGAATGGTCAAAATGGGCACCATTTACATTGTCCTGCACTTGAACGAATTCTGGCATCTGGAAAAAGTTATGAATTATGTCCAAGTAATGCCACTTTTCCTAAGGAAAATCATGAGGCTGAATTTTACCAGCTCTTTGGCAACAGGCTAGGAGGCAGAAAAGCTGTCAGAGGTGCATTGGTGGTGTGCTAATTTGATGGCAAATAGCCTGATGCTGGTAAGACATTTGCCTGATGGCAGACAACCACACCTCAGAAGCTTGATGGCCAATTGAGGGCTATTTCTGGCCTTCATGGGCATTTTGTCCACATCAGGGGGACCTGCAACCACGTGGTGAGATTGTACAGTGGAACCTGGCAGGCTCTAGGGGGGAGGGGGGAAACTCCATATTTGGCACTCCATGGCCCATGGAGATCTCCACTCTCATACTCCGCCCCCACTCCCTAATCACAGGGGCCACATCAAATTTATGGGAAGAGTCAATGTTCAATATTGTGCATGAAGGTCATCAGACACCAGAGAACAATTCTGCTGCAGCTTTTTATTTGATATAAATGCAGCAAAGACAGTTTCCCTCAAACTGTTCAGCTGAGACTGACAAGCTCTGTAAACACAGGTCACCTGTAAAAAATTACCTCAGAAGGTGTTATTAGACCTGTATTTGTGAGGCTCTCATGAACCTGTCTTCATAGAATCATAGAATCCCTACAGTGCAGAAGGAGGCCATTCGGCCTATCGAGTCTGCACCCACTCTTCAACAGAACATCTTACTTAGGCCATATTCCTTTAACCCTATGCATTTTCTCCACTAATCCCCCTAATCTACACATCTCTAGACACTAAGAGGCAATTTAGCATGGCCAATCCACCTAACATGCACATCTTTGGATTGTAGGAGGAAACCAGAGCACCCAGAGGAAACCCACGCAGACACGGGGAGAACGTGCAAACTCCACACAGTCACCCAAGGCTAGAATTGAACCGGGACCCTGGTATTGTGAGGCAGCAGTACTAACCACTGTGCCACTGTACTGCCCTCTTCTAAGCAACCAGGAATTATGAAAAAAAGTTCTGATATAGAACAAAAAGAATTGTGGACTAATCAACAATCACATGCAACAAAATGAAGTGAGAACAAAAAATGTTCATTATAGTAACTGCGCAATATTAACTTATCCTTTCAGAGACCTAGTGAAGGAGACTTGGGGATGATTCTTCCAAGAGTCTTTGGGCTGAGAGACTCAAGCAGAGGCCATTTAGCGGGCTTCCCCTGGGCGCCACGGTCTCCGCGAGTCTCCAGCCGCTCGATTTCCGGCACTGTCAGCTCCGCACCAGAAATCAGCGTGGTGCTGTATAAATAATCCAAAGATCATTTTTAATACAATTTAAATATCATTAATGGGCCTGGGACTGAAGTTTACACGCCAGCTGGCCTCTCCCCTCCACCAGAAGTGTTTCATTCCAGTGGGGTTTACAACAGCTCCACATTTCTGGGGTGTTGGCAGCCCAATCCCGCTGAAGTGAAGGGGAGCCATCAAGGCCCCGCAGGATGTTGGGGGTGAGAAGGTGCTCCCTGGGTATTGCCATCTTGGCAGTGTTGGCCTGGCCCCCTGGCACTGCCCAAGGGGCAAAGTGGCAATGCCCAGGGGAAATCTTGACACTGCCCACCGGGCATTGGGCAGTGACAAGGGGGTGGGGCATAATAGGGGTTGGGCATAATAGGGTTGGGGCCCAATAGTGGTGGACCTCTGAGGGGAGATCGGTGGGGATGGGGGGTCCCACAGCCACTCTGCAGTCTGGCTGGGTGACAGAGGAAGGGAGGCCAGTGATTGGGGCTGGCCATCGGGGTTGGGGATGGATTGACCTGCAGGCGGGGTGGGGATCAGAGCTGCGGGGTGGGAGTCGGGACTGCAGGGTTAGGGGGAAGATTGGGGGGCGGGATCAGGAATGGCGAGCGGGGGAGATCGAGTTGATTCGGGGGCGGGTGAGGGATAGTCCAGACTGGCCATGGGGGGTCGGTGAGGCAGTTATGCAGGGGTCATGGGGTTGGCCAGCCGCAATTGGGAGGTCAGCAGTGCAGGGCTACTACGTATATGCTGATCTTGGCACTGACAGATCGGCGCATGCACAGTGACTCGCTCAGCGCTATGCTGCCGACCTCTCCAGCAAGAACAGGCCCCTGCTATTAATTTTTAGCGTGATTCACACTAGGCCACTCCGCAGTGCACCGAGTGTCGGAGATTCATTTTGAAACTCCTACTGAAAAAATCGGCGGGATTTACTCCAGTTTTTACGCAAATACAACACTTTGAATTTTTTTGGGAGAATTGCCCCTTTGGAGTCCAGATACAATCAGCTGATATCGATGAGATTGTGCTATGGCCATAACCTCACCCAACGTTGGGAACTTTAGTAAGGGACTCAATTGAAATAATTCTGCCATTCGTTGTGGCTTACCTGTGCTAGGAGCTGTGCTGGCAAGGTATACCCAAAACAATCTCGTATAACAGGATTTGTGCACATGAGGTTGCAGGTTGAATTTTCTAACCCATGCAGAGTACAAAAAAAACAGGCTCCCACTTAAACAAATGTAATTCTGTGCATTACCCCTTTTACAACACCTTCAAACTAAGTTCATTTAAAAAAAGTTGTAACAAAGGCATGGAACGGTTCACAACATTGCTGGAAGCACTTATTTCTTCCTGTTATTCATTGCCTTCACATGCAAGGAAATAAAAAGCCAAAAAGCACTTTAAATGTAATATTTCTTCCTACATTTTTCTAGCCACAGTGATTATCTGCAGCAAAAATCATAAGTCAGAAAGAAAAGCAAATCAGACTGGCCTTCCAGGGACTAAAGCATACTTTGGCTTTGAAGCAATACTAATATTATTTATCAATTCATTAGCGACTGAGTTAATGATGTAAATAAATGACTACGGTGGCTCACATTAGTGGTCTAGTTAAAAATATCATTAAGAATGAGTGCCAAGATAATCCATTCTGAAATATGAATCGCAGTATCTCACCTTAATAGACATCCATGAGCCAATAGTTCTGCAACCAGCAATTATTCTCAGCAGGGCTTAGGTTGGACCTTCTGAACAACTAGCCAACTGCATCAGTTTGCCCAGCACTGAGCTTTCACAGATCAGTGGATGCTTGATTACAGGAGAAGGACACAAAACACAGCCAACTTAAAAAAGGTTTAAGTCAGCTCATTCGTATTCATAGGAGCTGCTTCCACAGCAAGCCACTCCAGCACTATTTCCAATAACTCTTGTAAGCACTCACATTATACAAGTGCAAGTCCCCCTCACAACTTTAGTCGAGGTTTAATGGTTTCAGTTTTATGCTAGACTTTGGGTTTAACTGAGCTGGATAAATGCATGGAACAATTTGTTTCTAGAATCAAAAGAGTGAAATTACATAGATCTTTAATTGATTTTCTGAATGTTTGTACCCTGATGGGTCCTCCAATACTCAGCTCTGGCAATGGTTTATGTAATAAGTCCATGGATGCACAAGTCCCTTCACCAAAGTCCCTTTATTTACAGTCTAACAACAGCATATAGAGTGCTTTCAGTTAGCAGTCTACACTAAGAGTGCCAGAGGAATTGATACTGCTGGTTAGGTATAAAGCAAGAGGCTCCGTGATTGGCTCATCAATTTGGCCCTTAATCAGGGAGCTCATATTCTAACAGGCCCACCTCAATTGCCTGATTAAAGTCATTACAGTTTGGCCATCTTGTCGAAATGGAATTGGGCTCCCTGCCATCTCACTTTGATTTTTTTTTCACTCATGCCTGTTGCTACTTCTGGTTTCAGTAGCTTCTTTTTTGCCATTGGGAGAATAGTTTGGGTGTGGCGTGACGGTAGTTTTTGGACTGGACTACTTTCCGTGGTGTTAGGTGGTGTGCGTCTTCACTTGCAGAATGCCCTGTACACATCTGTGCTGGATTTCCGATTCCTGCTCCAATTTCCTCTGTGTTCTATTATCACATTTCTGGTGAGAGAAGCTTAATTTATGTGTCTGCCAATTTCAGTGACCCCGACACAGGGGGATGATACTGACATCAGTCCACAGTGCAAAATGGGCAATATCAATTCACTGTCTGTTTCGATTCTTGTTCTCACTGGACCTCCACGGGAACTGCAAGTCGGGAGAGATGCATAACCTGCAGCTGAAATGATATCACCGGTTTTACTTCATCCAAAGACTAAATTACCCCAACTGTACCTTAATTGAGCTTGTTACCATAGAAATAAGACTTGCTCCTATTTTCAGGACATAAATTTTGTTCATAATGTAAAGCATTTCAACTTTTATTGCAGTTGCTATTTTGTTACGGACACAATTTGTATGGTGCCTGCTGCTCAATGCCCACATGCCCAGCATGTAGCACTTGTCCTTTAACACCTATGCTTAAAATGCTCAACATGTCTGCCCTACCAAATCTCTGGTGTCAGCCTTTCCATGACCTGCCCAATCTGTCTGCCCTGAGATGATTCCCATCATACAAATCCAGAATCTAAAATAAAAAAAATCTGTCAGTCACTCACTCATGCATTAATGCTTTCTCCTGAGTTTTAATAGCTGAAGCTCTCAAATAATTTACGAAATCTGTTCATTTTTTATTCCCCTGCCATATAAAATGCGATGTGTGGTGGTTTATAACAGTTGTGAACTAATAAAGGAGAAAGAAATATGCTTTTGGCAGTAATTTTTCACAATCAGTTCACTAATGATATATATATGTTGCTATGAATCTGTATTTTTTAAAATCACTTCTGATTTTTCTCATTTTCTTCCTGATGGCACTTACTCATTGCCTGTTTGGGAGAAGCTGATTGCCTCTGATATCTTGATCAACATTAATTCACATGTGAAACTGCACAGTGCAAGGTTTTTGACTGCGTGGCATCTTGCCACTCATAACCCTGCCCTTGTCCAACATCCAGACATGTACCTTTCCAGCATGGGTTACTGAAAAACATCAGGGGCTCCCAGCAATTGAAGCATTAACTGGCACCACTTAGGTTCAGCAGTGATCAAGAACTGGAAACAGGATGGGGCGGGATTTTCCAGCCAAGCTTGCCCCAAGACCGGAAATTCCCTCCCAAGGTTAAAGGATCTTTGAGTGGTCTGCATCCTGCCCCCTATGATTCCCATGGTGGGCGGGATAGGAAAATTCCACCGAGCATCTTCCCAATCAAAATAAGGTGTGTCCAGAACTAGGGGGCACTATTTGAAAATTAGGAGTCACCCTATTATGACAGAGATGAGAAGAACTTTTTTCCCTCAGAGAGTTTTGCAACTTCGAAACTCTCTACTTCAGAAGGCGGTGGAAGCAGGGTCATTGAACATTTTTAAGGCGGAGGTGGATAGATTCTTGTTAGGCAAAGGAATCAAAGATTATTGGGATAGATAAGAATGTGAAATTCGAAACACGAACAGATCAGCCACGATTTTATTGGATGGCGAAGCAGGTTCGAGGGGCTAAATAACCTACTTCTACTCCTATTTCGTATGTTTGTACGTATGTTCATCAACTGCATCAACACCATAGCATGCACTGTCGTTATCCACTGACCAATCAGGCAAACCAGATAAAAATGGCATAGTCTTTACTGAAAAGTGTATCCCATGAACCTAGCAACTAAAGTAAGCCATTTAAACCCTCAAGGTTATTCTGCCATTCAGTACGTTCACGGCAGATCCATGATCTCACTCCATATACTCACTATGTCCCATGTCCCTGAACATGATTGGTTAAAAAAAAATTCTTCAACCCATTTTAAAAATTAACAACTGACTCAGTACCCAGAAAGCTCCATCTATTGCCTGTAGTTGTGCTTCTTAATTTCACTCCTGAAAAATTTGATTCTAATTTTTTCGGCAAAGTCATCTCATTCTGTACTCCTCAACCAGCAGAAATATGTTTTCCCTATCTACCCCATCTGTCTCATTAATATCTTGAAAATGTTGAATTGCATGGAATAAACTCCTAGTCTGTGTAGTCTCTCCTCATAATTTAACCTTTGAAGCTCAGGTGCCATTTCATGTTGCACTGCCTCCAAGGCCATTACCTCGTTCCAAAGATTAGATTCCCAGGATTGAACATAGAACTCTAAATGCAGTCTAACCAGGGTTTTGTACAGCGAGAGCATAATATCTGCTTCCTTGTATTCCAGCCATCTCAAGAGCAAGCCCAGCATTCCAGCGGTTGATTATTTTCTATGCCTGTTAATGCCATTTTAATGATCCAGGTGCCTGAACCCTCAAATCTCTTTGGACCTCACAGTTTCAAGCTTTTCACCATTTGGAGAGTAGTCTGGTCTATACTTTTCAGGTTTAACATGATTAATCACACACTCACTGAGATTGATGTCCAGTTACCACGGTTTTACCCATTCACGTAATTTATTATGTAATTTTATGCTTCCATCTATACTACCTACAATGCTATAATTGTGTCATCGGCAGACTTGGAGATTCTCTCATCTAAGTTGTTGATAAATATGATGAATAGTTGAGATACCACCATAGATCCTTGGATACCACTGTTGTAATATGCCTTTTAGGGATATCACCATGATATCACCAGAAGGGCAATGTGTCATGTGATCCAGTCTCAGTTTCATTTTTACTTTGAACAGAACACACATACTGCTCTAATGTCTTCAAGCTTAATACTTATGAATAACTGTTCCAATGTGCGTAGTCTTAAAAAAAACACCACAACATGTATAGCCAACCCTTTATGAGTAATTGGTGCCTTGTTTCTTGTACGGTAACTTAGCCCAAGGTATTGTATCGTTCTTGTGATGATGGCCACGAAGACCACGGGTGATTATTAATAGATCTCCCCTGTGGGAGAGCGGAGATTCACCCAATGAGAAGCGGTCTACTTGACCTGGATTGGCATTGTAGGTCCCAAGGTATAGACTGTCTACCTGTGAGCTGCAAATGCACCCCTTCTCTTTGGTGCGCAATAAAGGGTGTTTTGTGACAGGAAACTGGCATTTGGCTGAATTACTGCAATTATAATAACACAGTGTGGAGATCAGTGATGGTCAGACAGGTGGCAGCAAGTTTAATTTGGGTGCAACATGGTGAACAGCCTTAGATCATGTTAAGTTGCATAAAACGACCCTTGACTGCAACAAGATCACAGTATCAGAGAGTGTTAAAAATGTAGCATGGTGACTGAAGAAATGCTTTGGAGCCACAGCACTGAGCTCGTGCTGGTAAGCAGATGGATTCCTCATGGTGAGATTGCAGTGCACAGCCTGTCAGTTCCATCAGTAGGACAATATGAAGAGGAGTGAAACTAAAACTGGATCACATGACACACTTCCCTTCTCATGCTGTCATGTAGCTATCCCATAAATGTATATTGTGTAACATGTCCCTTTCTTTTAAAGCTACTTCCCCATTCAAAGAATAATTATTCACAATGGTTATCATTACCGCAGTGTATACATCTGATGAATCAGTGGGTGGAATATTACAACTCCTTCTGCCAGTGGGATTTTCCAGTCCTGCAGAAGTCAATGTGTTTTGAATAATTCACCACATTTTCTGGCCCTGCCTGCACCACAATGGAGCTGTGAATTTCCATCCTATGGATCTCTAAGGCAGAGAGGTAATCTGCTGGTATAGCCAGATCTTGTGGTGGAAACCTTTCTTTATTACTCACAGTGATCTGTGGGATTATCATTCTTGGGTTTTGTTCCTGGTTGCATTTGGGATCTTGTCTGAGATGCAATAAGACTATATAATGATTAAGGAACTGGAATGGATCTGATTTATTCTTGGCTATGTCTTACTGTTGTACCTTTATGTCGAATGACTTCATAGGACCTTGGTTCTGAACAAATCCATGACATCTTGGCTAGTTGCTACGAACCTCCTACGAAATCCTCGATATGTGCTTGTTTTCCCAACTATAAGCTTGGCAATTCCGTACCTGCATTTTTATCATGTACATTAGTCAGCTTTTCTTATGGTTTTAAAAGTTGCTCTTCTGAGAAAGTAGAATGTGTAAAAGTAGGCAAATTGGTATGCACTGGTCTATCAAACATGAGCTGGTGATGTTATATTTAAAGGTGTCACTCTCAGATGTACCATCACAATGTGCAGATCTTGCTTGGTACATTTACATTTGAGAATTAGCGATTGGACTGTGCAAATAATTTCTTCAGCTAGGTCATTAGATCTAGGATAATGAGGAGAAGAAGGTGTATGATCAATATTCCACTTCTCACATATATCTTGAAATATCTTCTCAATAAGTTGTAGAATGTTACTTTTAATGATCTCTCTGATCTCCAAATAAACTGAAAATAGCATTTAGAGTATGCATGACAGTTGTACATGATATATTGTGCAAACATCAAACAATGGGGCACTTGGTAAAGTAATTGATCATGACGATTACATTAGTGCCATGGACATGGAAGTGGTTGGATGCAATTTTGGACCAAGAGTGGATAGGAACTTCATACAAAATCAATGGTGCTTTGTGTTGACTTGACATATGCTCTTGGCATACCTCACACTTCTTGATGATGACTTTAATGCCATCGTTCATCTGATCTATGCCCATGTGTGAGTGAAGAAATTATTGGAGAATATCAGGCCGCAAAGACTCTGGTATGTTGACCTGTTTGTCTTTAAAAATGTCTCATTGGGAGATACCTAGATTATTCTGGTAAAGCCAAAATGGCCTCACATGTTTGTGGACTTGTTGATTTGAATTAGACCATCCTTCAATGATAGTTTTCCGTGCTTTCCGTCGTGAAGAATCTTTTGCCATTTCTTCTTGTAGCTGTTGACACTTGTGCTGCTCAAAATGTACCAGACCAATTAATGGGCTTTATTCTTCTGTGAGTGGAACATTGCCACCCTCAAAATGCTAATTTTGTCAAAGCATTTTGTATATTTTTCCACATTAATGCATTCCCTGAGGCAATAGAAGTAGTTTCTCAGGTTGAGCTGCTGGATGAATTCTGACTGATTCCATGGTTTGTCACTAGTGTGAGGTGACAACATTAGCCTGGCAATCACTGGACCTTTACTCTTCATGATATAGAACATCTGTGACACCCAGGAGGGTTGATTGTGCTTGCACTCCATCACTATGCATCCTGAACCGGAAACTAGTCAGCCACTTTTCACATTGGTAGGTTTTGTCGTGGCCTTCCATATCTGCAGAGGTAGGATATTGGCACTTATTCCTTTGTCAATCTTGGCCAATAAGGAATAGATGTGAAGGCAGATAATTTGAATATTGGCAAATACTTGGATAGGGTGACCGTGTATATGTTTTCCATGAGACTAATGGTGTGAAACATGTGTTCAACTCTTCAACTCGACATGCACACCATCAATATTTTCGGTTTGTCAATCACCTCATGTATATATTTCTTGAGGAATATTGAATGATAATTCTGGTACCTATTTTGTATGGTCTGTTTGGATCACTGCACAGCTCTTCGTAGCTACATTAGATTTTGCTCCAGTGCACTGCTGCTGCTAATGGCCCTTTCTGCCACATGTTTACAGGATTGATGGAAAGTCAGGTATTTCTGTGATACATGCAGAAGACCACACCCTCAACATGTCTTACTAGGTTTGGGTGTCCGACTGAGTGTATCAACAATTAGGGTTATGTTTAGGATCTGTAAACTTCATTGAACTGCAAGGATCATTTTGTACTTATTTCCATCCTTGAGTAGCTCTTCGATGCTATATGTTTCGGGCTTTTCTAGCAGATTGTTCTGCAATTCTTCCATAGGAATGAATGTGATCATCAACTCAACAATTCTACCTGCTGGCACTGCATTGGAGAAATCACGGTACGTGCCCTATTCTCTATATCTGCTGATTAAGTCGTCTATGGATTCTGTAAGCTGATGACAAAATGACATGAACTCTTATCGATGAGAACAAAAGTTTAACATGATTCTGAAATGGGCTTCCAATGTAGCCGATATCTTTAGGGAATCATGTAGCTCTTCTGCTACTAACCCTCATAAGCAGATCTTCATTCCCAATTGCTCAGTGAATTTTTATGATTTGCTTATCTGGGTCAGATGCACCTGTGGCCAAACAGGCCATCTAAAATGGTGATTTGCAAAGCACTCTGGGACAATTTGGCAAAACTAAAATGACAGGCTGCAACCTAAAGACAGAGACAAACAGGCTGCAACCCTGACGAGTGAATAAACAGGATATGGGTCATCTCCAGGATGAAAGAGACTTTCTGGTCACACTGGGTTGTTTCATCTCTAGGATGAAAGAGACTTTCTGGTCATACTGGGTTGTTTACCAGACATGAGGGCGCCGTGGCCCCTTGTTTGGGGGGAAGGTGTGAACTCTATGTGCCTCCAGCACCTACAGGCATGGCCGTTGGACACACACCCAGAGATCGGTGTGGCAGCACCTGATTGGACTCTTATCGATCAGGGTGATCAAGTCCTGATCGATTGATTGGCAATGGCCAAAAGGGGCGCGAAACCCAACGGGGTATAAAGGGTGCTGCGCAACCAGGAATCTCTCTCTCGCTCTCTCTGACCCCACGAACGAGCTACAACAACGGTGAACATCGCCAGTGATGACCAGCACGAGGAGAGCCACCACACCCGAGAAGGAAGGAAGGAAGACCAGAGCCAGAGTACCGGACCAGACTACGCAGACGACTACCGAGACCAGCGCACAGATAAAGGCCAATATCTGCTTGGGTACTTGCCAGTCACGCAAAGTTAAGTCAAGGTCTCGTATTGGACTTGAACTTTAGTATTTTCCTGTAAGATAACTTATCGTTGGTTGGGTGGGTGATTATTGATTGTGTGGGTTTAAATAAATATTGGTTGTACTAACAAGACGTCTACTCGCAGTTCTTTGTCCATCGTATAAGGGTTAAAGCAGACTGTGCAGCAGGTAACAGGCAACAAACCCAAATCAAGAAACTATGGTTCTGTGCTCATTTCAACATTTTGAATTTGGATAGTAGATCAGCTGAATTCCAATTTAAATAGGGAAATTTTGTCAATATCCTTTTTCCCTTTCTTCTCCTATCGGACCTGGGATGAGTATGGTTGTAGCTGCTTCTATGAGCTTTTGCAAAGCTTCACTTGCACCGCCTCTGGCCCGATTTTAATGAATTTCTAAATTTATTTTTTGTTTGATTCTCCCTTGCTTATTATTGATCCAGCCCCACCCTGGTCACGCGCCTTTCCCAACTATGCTCGCCCTGAACTGACAGGCTTGGCACCGACAGGCTCGGCACTACAATCTCATCACAAGGCTTCTGTTTGCTCATCTTTTATGTACTGTATCTGCAAAACTTTTCTGTGCAGTCAGCACACTGTGTTTTCAACACTCCCAAATTTTTTGACTTTTTTGTGGTCCGACCAAAATATTGAGGGTCACCTCATGCAATTTAGTACGATCTAAGGCTGTTCACTCTGTTGGACTTGTATTTAATCTTGCTGCTGCTGCTGAATCCCATGTTGTGTTGTTATAATGATATAAGGGCACCAATCACTCACACGGAATTGTGTAAACATGTTGTGGGTTCATTTATCTAAATCAGGCACATGAAAACATATATACATGGATAGAAAACTTGAAAACAACAGCAGCAGAGCTATGTCTGTGTGCGCTCTACTCAAAAGCAACAGTGAAACTAAAACTGGATAGCATGACACACTTCCCTTCTAATGATGTTGTGCAGCTATCCTTTAAAGACTTATTATAACACCTTGGGCCTCCTCTGGCTCTGGCTCTTCTCCCCACTAAGTTGACCTAGCAAAAATGTGGCAGCTGTTTTCCTGCTCAGACCTATGGTTAAAATAGCTGTCAGTCCCTGACATTACTGGAGCCCATTCTTCATAGTCAAAGGAAGTCCCCATTGGTTTCTGGCTTAAGTCCTTCTCAGCTACCAAGAAGAGCAGGTTAAAACACCATATTTCAGGACTGAGACCAAGGCTGTTCTTTATCGTCTTCCTTGGGGGCAGAAAAATGAGAGCTGGCCAGCCCACCACATTCTGGCCCACCCCCGAGCTGTCCCCTTAATATAGCAGGGGAGAGGGTTGAGTGCCAAAATTGGCAGCCTGCCTGCCATTTCCAAATAAATAATTAATGCTCAATTGTGCTTGTTTACAAGCCAGCTGACCCCAATATTACACAGGCTGTACCATAACACGCTTAACATGGGCAGGCAAGCTGAAGTGGGCAGCCCCTCCTTTTAAAAAGCTTTTAAAAGGGTGGGTTTGATGGGAGGTAATATATTTCGTGGTTTGCTTTTTGTATATTGGGGCAATACCCCATCCCCAAATGTAGCACCCCCTTTCCTTCATCCACACTTGCACTGCAAACAGTCCATACACATGCCCTTCCTTCCCCACACTCTAAGGTGCCCAATCCTTCCCTGTCCAAGACCCCTGATGTATCTGAGTGCAGGGTACACGGGACCCTTCATTTTTGACCTGTTTGCAGTCCCAACAGTGCCCACTACTAAACTCTGGTGCTACCAGGACTGCAAGAGCATCTCGTTGCTCTCAAAGGTGGGACTCCTGAAGGATGAATTCCCACATTTTTCTTGTTGATGTTATCCTCTGTATGTTATTGCTGTGGGCAGACTTTCCTTCGTGAGCCGGTCTCCAACCGAACTTCCAGTCAGGGAGAGGGTGAGTTAGGTGAGCAGTATGGGCCCCCATAAAATCTAGCCCCAAGTTTGAGAATGGGGATATGCTACATGACTAATAATCCAAAGGCCTGGACAAACAATGAAGGGGCAGCAGTTTAAGTCCCATCATGGTAGCTGGAGAATTAATATTAAGTTAATTAACTAAATTCGGAATAAATAGCTATCACCAATAATGGTGACCATATGACCATTGGATTGCTGTGAAAATCCACCGGGTTCACTGTTGTCTATTAGGGAAGGAAAGCTTCCATTCTTTAGTCTGGCTTACAGTCTGAGCAAGCCAGACCTTTGTGCCATCAACTTCTCAACAGCAACTTAAAAATGAACAATTACTGCTGATTTTGTCAGCCACGTCTCCATCCTCTGAATGAATCAAAATAAAATATAAGAAATCTCCCTATGCAATTTCAACTGCCTATTCACCCTGTTTCTGCCAGATAGGCCTGGGTTAAATCATTACTTTAGTATTGCCATGTAACCAAAGAATTAAACTGAATGCAAACAGACCGCATGCAACCTTTTGCATTGGGCCGTATATTTTTAATGCTACCACGTTTATAGTTAGTGTGCTACACCATTTTATATGTATGTCAGTGTCAGGACCACGAAGAAAAAGAGCCTTTTCTGTATTCCATCATGTAGCGAACTCCTCTTGAGTGAATGTTAGACACAGAGAAAAATAAATTGAAATCTGAAAAAATTCTGAACATCCATTGTGTCAGGGGGAGGAATATGTTCACCTTTTGTGCCGATACCTTTCCGCTCTGAGCTAGGATGAGAGCCTTTTTAGTCCTTTTATGTTTCAGGAAAATTGAGCAGCTTTGTATAAAGAAGGCTGGCCACATATTTTGGCTATTGAGTATTCCACTCAATTAAGAGGAGAAAATACTACCTGAGGCTGTCTTCCTTTAACACTAATGCCCTCGCTAACGTAAAGAGTGTTCACCTTGCTGTGTCAAGGCAAACATTCTCAGGGAATCAACAATTTGCATTATTTGTGGCCGACTGAGCAGAAGAATTAAGCCTTGCAAATATGCAGGTTGTAAGTTTGTGTGTGATTAGTCAGTTGCAATGGTTTTGCAGTATGGGGACTCCTCAGCAGCTGTGTGTTATGGAGGAGGAAAAGCCAGATGTTGTCAAAATCTTCCATTAGATATTGCACATCTGTGAATGTCAGGTGAGGCAAGTACTGGATTTGGCTGTGACACTCTCTTTAGATAAGTAACCTGCTGACATTACTATCTCGACTCACAAAAGAAGAATGTGCACCTTTGCAAAACACTACAGGACTGCTGATGCCTGTGGAATCATTACACATCCAGCAGCAGCATTTTCAGAAGCAGGGGAAGAATATTCGGATGAAAGAAGTCCCACCAGCTATAAGCTGCATGCTGCAGTATTGTGACTTAACTCTGAGCACCACATTTTGGGAAGGATGTCAAAGGCCTGAAGGGGAGGCAGAGATTTGCGTGAATTATATTGGGGGCAAAAGATTTTAGTTTCATGCTGAGATGAGAGATACTGCCGCTGTTCTTCTTGGAGCAGAGAAGGTTAAACAGGGTTTCGATAGAGTGGTTCAAAATCATAAAGGGTTTTGAATGAGCAAATGAGAAGAGCTTCCAGTAGCTGGATGGTTGTAACCAGAGGACACTGGTTTGAGGTGATTGGTAAAGGAACTGAAGGCAACTTGAGTGAAAAAAAACATTGCACAGAGACTTCTTTTATTCCGGAAGGCACTGCCTGAAAGTGTGGTCAAAACAGATTAAATAGGATATATAGGTGGATGAATGGGGGAGGGGGGAATTTGCAGGGTTAGGGAAAGAGAAAGGGTGTAGCATTAATTGGAAATCTCTTTCAAAGAGATGGCATTCTACATCATTCTGCGATTCTAACTTGAGATACTGTGAAAGTTGTATTTTTCTTCAAAGAAAAAGCACCAAGAATTTGATAAGGTAGTCCCAACTGATCTTCTATCATGAACCTGTTTGAATGTTTGAATTATTTCCACACATTCAAATGATGGAGAAATTGAGACTTGAAATACCAATATTTGTCGAGATATTATGATATTTGATCAGGAATTTTGCAGGGCATAGAAATGCCAACTCCTGTTCTGTTTCTGCCTTATAGTAACTGATGGCTTGTGAACAGCAAGTGAATGAAAATGATCCAGGACCATAATCACATGAGCTATATATCACTTGTATGTCCAATGATCCTTCACACCGTTATCTGAAGCATCTCGTTTATCATGTTGTAATTTATTCTCAAGAGCTGGCTAATATTTGAAATTGGTGTGGCATGGAAATCATTACACTGAAGATCATTAAAGTAAGAATATTAAAAAGAAAGTCAAAGGGATTTACTTTGATCAGTTTGATGCGAGCATTAAAACTGGACAAATAAAATAATCACGATCATTTTAATAATTAGCCTTAGTTCCATCCTCAATCAGAATCTCCTGAAAAAGGGATAGGAACTCATCTGTACACCACCACCTTATCTAAACTGCTAACACAGCCTCCAATTTACAAAATATTTTGTGCCCATGGCTGTGTTTAATGATTATGGATAATTTCAATTTGATTAAAGAAGGTTTTGTTTTGTTTTATCTTTCTTTATTTATGAGATATGGGCATTGTTGGCTGGGCCAGCATTTATTGCCCATCATCCCTCATTGTCCTCGAACTGACTAAGGCATTTTGGAGGACACTTCAGAGTCAACCACATTGCTGTAGATCTGCAGTCACATGTAGGCCAGACCAGTGATGACAGCATGCTTCCTTCCCTAAATGAGGATTTAGTGAATCAAATGGATTTTTATGACAATCAACAATGATTTCATGGTCATCATTAGACTTTTAATTCCAAATTTTTAAAATTTGTTTTTGAATTCAAATCTCATCATCTGCTATGGTAGGATTTGAATATGGGTCTCAGGGCGTTACCTTGAGTTTCTGAATTACTAGTCTCGTGACAATAGCACTACACCACCACATCTCCTGGTCGACCTGGAAAGAACTAGAAAAGATGAGAAAATCTGGATTTCCTTCCACATGAGTGGGAGTACATCTGTACAGTTGCAGTACTGTATTATTGCAACATCCATCATGAAAAAGATCAGCTTGGAATACTTGACCAAGAATGTTGAAGGGCACTCTGCCAGTGATGGATAAGAAAGGCACAGAATTGAAAATGCAGTGAAAGGGATAATTGTCCACAGGTTTTCAGAGAAATTTAGCAGGTAAAGTGCTTTTGAACCTTCCTGAAAGTGAGTAATCGGAGATTGAGTGATTGACCTACCTCTGCTGGTGGAGTACAAAGCACAGTGACAAAAACTAACACAGCATCAGAAGAATGGAGCTTGTGAACTGTCCCATTGCTGGACAGTCAGAAAATCTGTACCGACAATTATAGAACAGAGTTAATGTGGTGTAATTTAAATTCAACAAATTAGTTTCCAGATGTGCTGTTCTTTCCAATACAATACCACAAATGCCAGGCAATGACCATCACCAATAAGAGACACCCTAACCACCACCCTTTGACATTCAGTAGTGTTACCATCACTGAATCCTCCACTGTCAACATCCTTGGGGTTACCATTGACCGGAAATTCAACTGGACTCATCACACTAACACAATGGCTACAAGAGCAGGTCAGAGGCTAAGAATACTGCAGCGAGTAACTCACCTCCTGTCTCCCCAAAGCCGATCCACCATCTACTAGGCACGAGTCAGGAGTGTGATGGAATACTACCCACTTGACTGGATGGGTGCAGCTCCAACAACACTCAAGAAGCTTGACACCATCCAGGACAAAGCAGCCGCTTGATTGGCACCACATCTACAAACATCCACTCCCCCCACCACCGACGCTCAGTCGCAGCAATGTGCACTATCTACAAGATGCACTGCAGCAATTCACCTTAAACAGCGCCTTCCTAACCCACACCCACTTCCATCTAGAAGGACAAGGGCAGCTGATACACAGGAACACTACCACCTGTAAGTTCCCCTCCAAGCCACTCACCATCCTGACTTGGAAATATATCAGCATTCCTTTGCAGTCACTGGGTCAAAATCCTGGAATTCCCTATCCTGGAATTCCCTCCCTCATGACATTGTGGATCAACCCACAGCATAAGGACTGCAGCGATTCAAGAAGGCAGCTCAACACCTTCTCAAGGGCAACTAGGGATGGGCTGGCCAGCCAGCGATGTCCATGTTCCACAAATGAATTTTTTTAAAATTATAAGTTTAGTATGGTGGAATCTGCAATCAGAAATCAGGCACAATTTTAACTCTGGGCAATAATCTTTGAGTTAAAATCTTGTTCTATGACAGTCAGATTGATTAGATTGAGCGAAGTTATATACAAAGATGAGAAATTATATGCAAAGGCAAACTACTGCGGATACCAGATATCAAAAAATCAAAACAAAAAATGCTGGAAATAGTCAGCAGGTCAGGAAGCATCTCTGGAGAGAGAAACAGAGTTAGCACTTCAAATTTAAGACCTTTAATCAGAATTGAGAAATGTTGCAAATGTAATAGTTTTTGTAGGCATGAAAGGCTGGAGGGTATATAAAGGACAAAGGGGATGATCGGTATCAGAAAATTGAGGAATTCTAATATTTTTCTTTTGGGAACTTCATTATCATATTTTTCATGTACTGAAAACGTTTTTAAAATTTATTTATTAGTGTCACAAGTTACATTAACTTACATTAACATTGCAATGAAGTTACTGTGAAAATCCCCGAGTCGCCACACTCCGGCACCTGTTTGGATTCCCTGAGGGAAAATTTAGTATGGCCAATGCGCCCAATCGGCACATATTTCAGACTGTGAGAGGAAACCGGAGCACCCAGAGGAAACCCACATCAACATGGGGAGGATGTGCAGTCTCCACACAGACAGTGACTCAAGCCGGGAATCAAAGCCGGGGCCCTGGCACTGTGAGTCAGCAATACTAATCACTGTACCAACATGTCACCCCACATTGGATTAAGTGACAGAGCCACAATTGGTTGGAGATGTAATTTCCTGATTTCTGAATACCTCCTCATAATATACAAATCACAAAACCATTTTGGCAGCTCTTTCAAATTTTCCTTTGGGATTTGGGCAGCTCAGCATTTACCATTAGCCATGCCTTAACGCTGGTGACAGGGCAAAACATAGGAAACATTAAATAAAAAAAGAGTTGTTAGTGCTGAGCCAAAAGAAGTGGCATTGGGATAAGTGAGAAAAGAAATGGGTCCAGATAAGTGTTAATGTCAGAATAATAAGCAGTTGCTGTCCAAAAGCTAAACAGGAGAGAAATATGATTCAGATTGAGACATGCAAAGAAAAATAATGTAAAGAGAGATTATTGTCTGAAATTGTTGAACTCATTCTTGAGATTCAAAGTCTGGCAAGTACCTAATCCAAAAATGAGGTGCTGTTCCTTGAACTTGCATTGAGCTTTACTGAAATACAACAGCAGGTATGGGGCTCAACAGAGCAAGGTTGTGAATTGAAATGGCAGGCAACAAGAACTTGGGGGCTATGCTTGTGGACTGAATGGCAATGGTCTGCAAAGTGGTCATCTAATCTGAGTTTGGTCTTTGAGAAGTAAATACAATATATTAAATTGAAAAAGTCATGAAAATCACTGTTTGACTTGGAAGAAGTATTTGGGGCCATGGATAATGAGGAAGGAGGAAGTAAAGGGGCAGGTATTGCATATCCTGTGGTAGCATAGGCATATGTTGTGGGAAGGACACAGGCTGATTTTAAAAAAAATTTAAAATACTTTTCCAATTCAATCAAATCAAATCCAATTCAGAGTCTCAACAAGTCCTGGGCCTGATCTACATGAGCCAAGCTGATTGGAGAAGGGGGAGGTTCCTCCTCCAAGACTTGAGCTCATTTGCATCTTAGCCAAAAGGCCGTGATGCCGCTTTAAAAAATTGCTTCATATGAAACATATGAAGCTTCAGTGTAACCTAATGACCCCGACCAAGTGCAGCCGACCATGGGCTGCCGACCATACTACACTTGATCTCAGCCAAAAGGCCCAGAAGAGGGACAAGGTGTTATAGAGGGACTGGTTCCTTCAGAAAGGGAAGGGGAAGTTATGTTTGGCAGAGGTTTCACACTGGAGGTGGACAAAATGATGGAAGATAATGTATAGAATATGAAGGCTGGTGGTGTGGGAAGTGTGGAAAAGGTGAACACTATCATTGTTCAAGGAGAGAAGGAAAGGGGAAAGAGAGCAGAAGTGTGGGAAATGAATTGGACACGGTTGAGGGATATTTGAAGCACTGTTGGGTGACAACCCTTGATTAAGGAAAAAGGAAGACATATCGGGAGTGCTGGTGGAATAGATTGAATCATTCAGAAAGATGCGACAGAGATGGAAAAGCTGGGAGAATGGAATGGAGACCTTACAGGAAACAAGGTATGAGAAGTGTCATCCTGGTGCTTGTGGGAGTCAGTGGGATTATAATGAATATTTGTTGATAATCTATCCCCAGAAATGGCAACAGAGGCCATGGAGGGAAAATCTCCAGAGCAGAAGATCAGTGACAGTCCTGAAAATATACAAATTGAAAATACATAAATCTACTCTGATGAAGCATTCAACTATTGTTCTTATTATCATAATCTTCTATTTAAATGCTATCAGTATTAATCTAGTTTTTGTGGAGAAAACAATCAACACAATATTAATATTGTTTTGTTAGGAATCTGTTCCACATTTTTCATTACTCAGTGGAATATATAATCCTCTCATATCCAACTACACCCCAGGATAAGACCTTTGAATCCCTCAGTCCAATCCTAAGAATTAATTGGACTGCTTACATCTACACGATTTGACTTTTTAAATAGTTTCATTTCTTTAATCATTTTGAAGGCTTGGATCCTTCCCCCTCATTTAAAATCTTCAGTCTCCAATGAAAAGAATATTCTTCTTTTATTTATTTGCTCTTGGGTGTGGGTGATGTTGGCAAGACTCTATTTGTTCCTTATCCCTCGGATTTTTTTTATATCAAAGTTATTTGCTGGGACATTTCAGAGAGCATTTGGAGTCAACCATGGTCACATTATTTAGACCAATTTTCCACATAAAGGGATTGGAAAGGATTTTATATTTATATATCAGGGTTTTAAAGCAGCATCACTTCACTGGAACAAATCCTGTTTACAACAAACCCATGATTTTTATGATCCCAATGGCAAGACTCAAAATGTTTTTTGTAAAGAAATCAGCCCTACTACAACAAACACTTATGCTGTGACCAATGCAGATTCAACAATGGAGTTCACACCGAGACTGACTGAAAGACAATCCATTCTTGTGCGAACAGTGCACAATCCATGCAACATTGCCTAATAGCATATAAACTTGATGCACATCAATTGGACACGAGGCTCGAAGCTCCAGTAAAAGAAGGCTTTTATTAACTAACAATGAAGCTATCAGAACTTTAACACACTATCCCAGACTGAAGGGGTCCCGTCCGAGCAGGGAGTCTTATACCTCTCCCAGGAGGCGGAGCCCGACTGGGATGTGCCACAACAGTAACAAACACAGGTGTAACAATCCCACCCTAACCCAACAGCAACATTAGTACAATCCCACAGTAACCTATATACATTCCTGTAGTACTGGCCAGCCCTGGCTCAGTACTATCCAGTGGGAACCAATGATGGTTCACCACAAAACTGCAACAAGGTAACGGGCATGAAACAACTGTCACCAGGCAACGTGCATGAAGATTGTTAGTAAGGGATCACCTTTGTCTCAGAAATAAAACTTGAATTTATCAATGATCTGGGCCTGAAAGGAAAATTGCAAGCCCAAAACCTGCAACAAAGTAGGCTCAGCAAAGAGCACAGCTGCAATCTGTAGACCAACAGAGGAAAAATAAAATCTGATATTGTCAAAGATCAAACATTGTTCCATAGAAAATAAAGCATTGCGACTGAAAAAGACCTTGATGAAACAGTTGATCACTGCTGAAATCAGTCAGAGAGTAACATCCCGGTTTTGAGTGATGTGTTAAGCACAAAGATCAAAACATTTGCCTGCTATTTTCTAGAACTGAAGATTTTTCTATCATTCATGCAGATGTTGCTGACTCGGCCAGCATTTATTGCCCATCTCGAATTGCTTTTGAGAAGATGGTGATAAGCTGTGTCTTTGTACCACTGCAGCCCATCTGGTGTAGGTACACCCACAATGCTGCTGAGGAGGGAGTTCCAGGATTTTGACCTAACAACAGTGAAGGGAGGGCGATGTATTTCCAAGTCAGGATGGTGAGTGACTTGGAGGGCAGCTTCCAGGTGGTGGTGTTTCCATGTGCCTGATGCCCTTGTCCTTCTAAATGGTAGCGTTGTTGGTTTGGAAGATGCTATCTAAGGAGCCATAGTGTGTTCCTGCAGTGCATTTTGGAGACGGTACGCACTGCTGCCGATGTTTGTTGGTTGTATATTTGTGTAAGTGCTGTCACTCTAGTGGGTAATATTGCCCATATCGTGTTGCATTTGGGCATTGATGTAGGGGGCAAATTAGGCTAATAAACACATAACCATAGATTTAAAACACTAACACAAAATTAACTTTAGAATGAATGATCTTGGATTATGGGAATGTAAATCAGCCAGGGCTGTTGCCATGGAAGACAGCTCAGCATAATTAACAAATATTTCTGTGATGTATTTTGAACATGTATTTTGAATTTATAAGATGGATGTGTTTTGCTTTTGGTTACATTTTGTGAAACTTCAATCAGTGACAAAATACAGGGAGGGGGAAGGAACAATAGATTCACTCAAAGCAGTAATACTATCAGCAGTGATCGGGAACAAGATGGCTACCAATGCTAGCCCTATGAATAGGGTTATACAACCCCGAGAGATAAGCAGGTGGCGAGTAGACATGAAGAACTTCTCAGAGTCGGATGAGAGTCACCTGGGTTCAATTCAGTGGGAATCATTCTCCCATTTCACTGTCCAGTGTCCCTTATTGCTGGGCAACAGAAGGGAGGTAACGTCCATAAGTTAATAACAAATGAAATCCCATTAGGTCATGATGTGTATTGTTATTGGCTGGAGTTAATGACAGGATGATTATTGACTGATTTCTATTAATGTTTACTGGATAATGCCCACTGGAAAGTTGGCAATATGATTTTGGGAATCTATAACTGCCTTCACAGGAGTATTGTTCTTCAGACTGATATCCGGCTACGTGCATTCTATACCTTGAGTGCAGAGCCTCCTCTTATCATTCTCCCATTCGATCATTTGGTTAAATAAAGTCACATCTTCAACATCAGTACACTGCACTGTGAGTCTTTGTATTAGCTTTAGTAGCTATACATAGCCTCGAGAGGAAGCCCCTGTCTACAGGCATAAACTGATTAAGTACCTGAGGAGTCAGGAATGGTGCTAAACATTGTGTGATCGTTGGTGAACATCCTTACTTCTGACCATATGATGGAAGGTCATTGCTGAAGGTGGCTAGGACTAGGACACTATCCTAAGGAACTCATGCAGTGATGTCTTGGAACTGAGTTGATTGACCTCCAGCCACCACAGCCATCTTCCTTTGTGCCAGGTATGACTCCAACCAGTGGAGGGCTTTCCCGCTGATTTCCATTAACTGCAGCTTTACTCGGTCTCTTCAATGCCACAATGCCTTGATGTCAAGGGCAGTCACTCTCTTTTATTTGTTTTAATAAAATGACATATAAAGTGGCACTCAGAGCCATTGCTGAGGAATTCATACCTCCATCAATAAGAGCTGTGGCTGGTGGAAGGGTGGGCATGGGCTGCTGGGGTGACCCGAGTCAGGAACATGCTGGATGGCGGAGGAGTTGGATAACACCACAGGAGCTTACATGTTGTGCGTCTGGGGTTGTCCAGCTTGTAGTCAAAGCCATTCAGAGCTGTAAAAATGAAGTGCAGGCCCCAGCTGCACTCAAGATGTCAAGGCAGTTCAGATCTTTGTTTGGATGCCATTTCACATTGACAATGGGTGTCAAAATATTCCTTAAGCATCTCGGCAGAACAATTTGGACCATTTTGTGTCAATCCACTCTGCACAGATGGATTTCCTCTCTGGCATGCTGCTGCACTCACTCTGCTTCTTAAGACTTGTCAACTGTTCGGGCACATTTTATCCGACAGTCTGGAGGTGGCAGGGGCCCCCAGTGGTAAGCCTGCTACAAGGGAATACTTCCAATTTCCATTCGGGATTGGCCTGGGGGGTGTTATATGCAGCAACCCCATCCAACAGAGGATAAGATGGTTCATGGAATCCCAGGCTGCTTGTATTTCCTGCAGCCTCAAGGCATTCATGTTCCATGTATATATAGATTGCAGCCCCTCTCTCATTATTTGCAGGGTGGTGCCCCTCAAGTTATTGTTGCATTTCAGCCCCACACTCCTGACCTCTGACCATCCAGTGCAGATATAGATGGGAAGATTGGAGGACCTCCTTGTTCGCTTGCTCCTGGGCATGACCAAGATTTCTTTTCAAGATGGCGCCGGACAGAGTCGACTTCTTGCAAGCTGTGCCCAGCATACCTTCTAACTCTATCTTTTACTCTTGTTTTATGCCTCTAAAACTTCATTCAACTCTTTTAACTCTAAATTGATCTTTCCCTATACCCTAGCTATGACTATAACACTACATTCTGCACTCTCTCGTTTCCTTCTCTATGAACGGCAAGCTCTGCCCGCATAACGCACAAGAAACAATACTTTTCACTGTATACTAATACATGTGACAATAATAAATCAAACCAAATCAAAGATGACCTGACAACCCCAGTCTGTCGCCAGTTGAGTGGGGTCATTCAATCTGACTGCATGCCTCTCTTCCATGTTATGTACGTGCCTAGGTGTTCCTGCAGAGGGAGAACATGCTGTCTACCGATACACTTGGCCTTCCGTGGTTGGTTGGTTGGTTCGCAGGGGCTGCAGTGCATCATCAGCCCAGGCAGGTTATTTTAATTTGATACATTTCGTTTATACTTTTTAGTTGCAGTGCCCCTTTCAGAGGTTGTTAATTTGATAATTTGTTCATTTGTTTATTATTTACCCAAAAGAATATCCAGTGACACTTATTGACACTGATGGAGTGCTGTAGAGTTAGGAGCTATAATTTTATAATGTTTTACTTTGTGAAAAAAATTCCAAAACTGAAGCTTTGGTCTTTTTCCTTCACTAACTGGCTGTCAGAATTTTAATTATACTCGGCATGTAATGTATCATCTCGGAGAAATGAGAAGCCCATCAGTTGATGTTTAAAATCTAAACCCCTTTCCTCCAGTGCTCATAAAAGCATAAAAAGTAATGACTTACATTCATATAGCAGTTTACAACTCCTCAAATGCCTGAAAGCACTATATAACCAAAGAAGTACTTTCGAAGTAGAGACATGTTTGTATTTAAGAAGGGGTTATCTTTCCCTTCTATTTGGTGCAGTTCTAATTTAATATAGTGATGATGTAGATTCTAGTTTCTGATTCAACTGAAAGGCACATTTGCCTCTGCCAAACAATGGCTTTGTTATTTCAGGATACTTTGCAAAGCCAAGCTTGGTCTCAGTGACCTCCACTACCATAATGAGCAGTTGGCCATTAAATCTGTCTCATCTACATCTGCCTAATTCCACTTTACATATCGTAAAAGAAGTAAATGCAGCCCAAAAGGTATGTTAAACATGGGAGTGAATAATACTTAAGAGACTTAGCTCTAAATAAATTGATCTTGAGTCTGACCTTTAGAACTTGGCTATTTTAACCAATTACAAATTGTTCAGGATTGACATAGGGTAAAACAGAAAGAACTCATTTCTTTACATAGTCCGTAAGATGGTAGTTGAAATGTTACAAACCTGAAGGATCGATTCTGAGTTCACTAAAGATAAAGAAGGTTGGAAGTTCCTAAATTTTTTGGCCAAAGTTATTGTCCAGCCTCTATTATGGACAGATATAATCTTGCTCAACAAACAAATTAGCTCTTCTTCTCTACCAAAGATGATTTTTTTAGGGCCTATCTTTTGGGTGAGAGATTTCTTCCCTCCATTCTTTGTATTGCAGACTGATCCATTGGGCTGCCCTTGTGGATTAATAAGAATATTGGTTATCTCCAGCGAGTTTCAGTCATGTGACAATAGTATCAACATATTCCATTGTCTACACAATGGGTTAAGAGTTGCTGTAGCCTGTCACACAATGGGAAATGAATGATATTCCATCAACATTCCAGCTATGTTTAGCCTCCTGGAATGTGTTTACTTGAAAATTCATCTTCACAGGCCCTACCAATCTGACAGTCATTGTCATTTTAAGTCTCTTCTATTGAAATAGTGAGGGATAGTCACTCAGCATCTGGAAAGGCCACTTGCATTTTAAATAACTTCCCAGAGATATGTTCAGACATATCTGTTTCTGCCAATGCAGAAACTACAAAGCAAGTGACCTGGCTCTCTAGAGTCCATTTTGTGAAGGTGCAAAGTCCATATTCCATGTTGTTTATTAAAAAGCGACATGTCCATTTCTCAACGAGCTTTACAGGCATATGACATGACCATAACAATTCCAACTTTGGAACAATTGAGTTGTTCAGAATAAAAGTCATTGCCATTTTTACCAAAGTACTTTAAAGAGGGGCAATTTGCAACCGAAACATGGAAATGAAAGTGATTTCTTTGATTGAGTATTTATGGTAATGCTTATGCAAGAAAATGTGCTGTAAACCCTACAAGCACAAGACCTACTGGGAAACATAAGTATGATGTTGAACAAAATATCAAATTGCATTGTGTTTCCGCAGGCCACATCATTGACAAGTTGGCTGTTCGCGGCCCCCTACAAGTTTCTAAGAGGCTTTCACAGAACTGCTGGCTACTTTCCAACAGTAATAAATCCGAACTTCAATGCCTGGGGCAAACAACCAAAATGTAGAGCAGCACATTTATACAGACTGCTGAGAGCATTTACATCCAGTTAATGAATGAAGAAAATTTTAAAATAAAAAAGTGATAAAGTACCACCAAGAGTATAACCGTTAACATTATTAATAAAACATTTTTGCTTTTTAATGGAAATTATGTCATTTTGCTGCCCCAAAGTGAAGTGCAGCTCTCGAGGTGAGTCTGTTAAAAGTTCAATGAACAATGAAGTTCATTCAGATAGCAAAACTGAAACACATACAGCTTAAAATATATCCACACTTACTACATCCTCCATTTTCTTGTGGTGGTTTGCCACACCATCAGAAATCTGCTGGCCGTACATACAAATATTTTTGTGAATATAACCAAAAAGTAAAATAACAGAAACATATGAAAATTAATTCATCTTCACATGAATGTCCAGCCAAAACAAAATCATACTGATGTCTGGCATTCATGTATAAGCTGTGTTGACTTAGGCTCTAAAAATCTAAGTGGTGAACTCTGATCATCAAATACTGCTCCACATCAGTATCTTTTTCAGTTAGATTTACACACACTAAAGCCATGGGAAAGTTACCATGTTAAATTTCCCAATATTTGTTTTTTGTTTATATGTCCAAATCCTGTTTTTGTTTTCATCCCTCTAAGTTAATCGTCAGTAAATAGGTTGTGAAATGTTAAGTGGAAAGTTGAGTTAGGTTTAAAAGTTTATTTATTAGTGTCACAAGTAGGCTTACATTAACACTGCAATGAAGCTACTGTAAAAATCCCCTAGTAAAAAACCACACTCCGACACCTGTTCAGGTACACAAGAGAGAATTTAGCATGGCCAATACACAAAACCAGCACGTCTTTCGGACTGTGGGAGGAAACCGGAGCACCCAAAGGAAACCGACACAGATACAGGGCAAATGTATAGGCTCCGCACAGTGACCCAATCCGGGAATCGAATGTGGATCCCTGGCACTGTGAGGCAGCAGTGCTAACCACTGTGCCACTGTGCTGCTCAATATACTGTGCAACAATGCTGATTGAGTGGAGTGAAACTACCACGGATAAAATAATTTGATCGGAGTATGTTCCATTCCTCCAAGACTGTGATAGTAAAATGACATTTCTGATTTTAAATCAGAGATAACACACCTCAGCAACAGCAAAGCATTAACTTGTCCATGCATATGACTAGTCTTATTTTATAAGATATTGCACAAGGCAAAACTCAGTTCTATATTATTGCAGATCTTTGTTGGGTGGATTTAGCTGCTGAATGACATTGGCCATTCTAGTCAGTAACCAAAAAGGAACCTCCAGTCCCTTCACAGCATCCAACTCTTCCATTGATTTCACTGGCTTTCATTACCATGCCTAGAAATCCAATCCGCCTATTGACCATTGTGTCTGTGTGTGTGTGTATGTACCTGTGTGTGTGTCTGTGTGTGTGTGTGAAGTACTTTACCATATTATACCAAGCAGCATGAATATCAGGCCTTATTCTAATAATTATTTTCACTTTTGTGCAAAAGATTAATTAGGCCACACTATTAACTGAATCCTTTGGGTGGATTTTTCCCATCCCACCCACAATGGGAATTGTAACGGGCGGGACACGAATCACACAAAGGTCTGTTGACCTCGGGTATTGGGACGGTGTTGCCGGAAAATCCAGCCCTTTGTTTCCATTCGAGAACAGGACATATATCTTCTTTGAAAGAAGAAACTGCAACCACAGAGTTGCTACTTTCAAATCTTATCCTTCTTGCATCAAAACAATGTTTGCAAAAAGATGTGCCTTTTTAAAAAATTCTGTAAGCAGCTGGTGGCTTCTGACCTCCTCATATGATAATTGGGTCCACCTGGCCCATTAACAATATGGGCGTCTACACTTCAACCCACAATGAGATTTAGTAGGAATACATATATGCAACTAAACTCCGGTAATTATGCAGAAATTCTGTGTGGATAATTTAGAATTCAGCTGGCACAGTAGCACAGACTCTGAGGGCGTAAAAATTGAATTAGCATGTAAATGTAATGCAGGCGTAATGCAGAAAATGTAGTTAAGTTTGACCTGTGGCTGACAGACTATAAAGAATCCCAGTTAGTGTTTGACCATGCTATTTTGCATTAAGATTTATCACAGAAATTCACTCAATATTGCTTCATCTTTTTTTAAAAATAGGAACTGATAAAATTGCTTCTAAGATAATTGTACTCCATACTCATAATAAGGCTTTGGCTGTTAGAAGACAATCAGGAGCAAACAACACAGCATTCGAATGGTGCATTACATTGCTCAGTCAGTATAGTTGGAGAACGTCAGACAGGAACACTGCAACAGTCTGCTCAGATTGCACTTTGGATATTGGGTCCAGTTGGGCATTAAGATCAAAAGCAACATTCATGCCCTGGGTGCATTGCGCAGAAGAAACACAAACTTGGCTCTTAGTAAGAGAGGACTGATTTCAGACACAACTGGGTAACAGAGGGAACTGGGTAACTGAGAGAGATAACACATGGTAGTACAAATAAAGCTGTTTCAAGGCTTTACTTCAAAGCAGCAGAAGAGATCACAGGTTCAAACTGGCAAAAACCACAGGGCTTATGTTAGAAAACTTTACTCATACAAAAGCATTTTTTATGGATTTCTAGGTAGTATAAGGGAAAGATTTGTGTGCAGCAGTGAGCCCCTTGGCAGTATTACTTATCCCACGCTGTAGACGGTCTCTCAATGTATCATTAAGCACAGACCCAAACTCACAATGTTTAGCTGTTGCCTCAATCTCCCAACGAAAACTGCCATCACTTCCCCAGGGGCTCTTGCTGATGAGCTGAATTTACAGACAGGATTTTACAGCCTTGCTTATCCCAAAACCATAAAACAATGCGGCACGGTAGCACAGTGGTTAGCACTGCTGCTTCACAGCTCCAGGGACCTGAGTTCGATTCCCGGCTTGGGTCACTGTCTGTGTGGAGTTTGCACATTCTCCTCGTGTCTGCGTGGGTTTCCTCCGGGTGCTCTGGTTTCCTCCCACAGTCCAAAGATGTGCAGGTTAGGTTGATTGGCCACGCTAAAATTGCCCTTAGTGTCCTGAGATGCGTAGGTTAGAGGGATTAGTGGGTAAATGTGTAGGGATATGGGGGTAGGGCCTGGGTGGGATTGTGGTCGGTGCAGACTCGATGGGCCGAATGGCCTCTTTCTGTACTGTAGGGATTCTATGATTCTATGATTCTAAAATCTCACCCGAGGTCAACAGATCTTCCCATTGTCCACCCCTCACCCTCTCCAATTCCCGTGATGGGCAGGGCGGTAAAATTCTGGCATATATCTCTGCATGATTATCGAGGGCTTCAGGTGATAATTTTCTTTTACGAGTGCTTTGAAGGTTTTGAAGTCAGGAGCATTCTTATTAAATTGTAGGTTTGGGCACCGCAGGCTGTTAGCAATATCACACTCTTCTTCTCCTCCCTCCCTATTTCATTTGTTTTCAAAATTATTGCAAATGTTTGACGTATTGAACCCAATCTTCCAAATTAGGGTCAAAGAGGTCTAATTTTCTGAATGGAGGCATTGCTGTTGTAACTTACTGACTCTTGAATGGACCCTTCTTGAATGACTTGCACACGAGGTCTGCTCTGTCTTTCTTCATGGCAATTTGAAGGGGTGCCTGTTGATTCTTATCGCCAATGTGACATCTCAAAGGATTGGCAACCACCAAGTTTAGTAACTAAACATATTATTTATAGTAACAAATAAACTATGTACAGAGTGGAAGAAATGTGCTATGGGCTACTTTGTGACTCCAGTCTCTGATTGGGAAAGTTTGTGCTTAGCCCCAGGATTTGCGTCCTTCAGCCCAATTGGTTGATCAGGTAACATGAACCTCCTCCCCAGACCTTGCCCCTAAAAGGGGCTCACTACTACACTGTGTTTTGAAAGTAATCTTTAAAAATGTTATTATTTTATGGACCCGGCCTTCCTTTACTTCATCCGACACATTCCAGCTGATTAACGTTGGCCAGGAAGCAGTGAAAGTGCATGGTCTTGAACTGGCTGATCTTGGAGCTCAGGTTGTTCTGCAGTGCCAAGGTGACATTGGGTGGGCTCAGACAGTCCACAGTTGAGCAGCGACTGGGTTCATGGTCAGGGCCGGTCTTTGAGAGACAGTGAAGTGGCCATGGGCAGAAGCTTGTGACCGAGAGAAAGAGAGAGAGATCGAGAGGTGAGCCAAGCAAGGGCAGGGTTGGACACTGCCTGCGCCTCAGTGCTGGTGCAGTGCACAGTCAGAGAGGAGGAGCCCATTTTCTGTCTCTGCTATTGTGATTGCGTTTGTGAACTACAGTTTGTAAATCGTTGGGCTACAGACTCTGCACTCCTTGAGTAATCCATTAAATGGTTACTGGAACTTGACTGTTTATAGTTTTATGTGAGAGTAATGCAATTTTTAGGGGACAATTACTGTGACACAGAGTTTTGTGCATTGTTCAAAGTGCTTACCTTCAAAGGTTCATGCTACAATGAAGTTGGGATGTGTAAAAGAGATTGGAAATAATGCAGTATGATAGCTCACTGGGATTGGATTTTAACTTCTTTCTAGAAGAAAGAATTGAATCATCTCAGTTTTGATGGGATGAATTTTTCTGACTAAATTAAATGAAGTAAGTTAGGGCCATCTCAAAACACTAAAATCAACACTCTGATCAAGCAATCTTTCTGCTGAAACTTCAGCTTTTGCATTTTTATTGCCCCATGTGCATAATTGGCTGACAGTTTCTCTGAACAGAGTGGATCCATTACAGAGTAAAATTTGTATCTTTTGATTTCCGTTGTAATAAGTTTGTACAGCAAATCCAATCCATTATGGAAGCAGTTAATAAGCAAATGGGTAGGTGTAAAATATAATCATGGCTTGGTAAATAACTGACACTGGAGAAAACTTGGAAAATGCATTAAGACTCCTTTCAATTCAGAAGGCTGAAAATATTCACAATGATGGAACGCTCTCTTTGGGTTAAACTACTGAGTAGACTTATTACATGAGTCACAAAAGTCAAAATGTCAACAAAATTCTCGACAATGTAACTACTCATTGCAATACCAATGAATCAGAGGACTTTTAAAAACATCCTTTTTAATGCTCCTCTAGTCAAATAATTGAAAAGAAAGAGGGCCAAATTTTCAATTGGTTGTGGAGGTGGGATCAGAGGCTGGCAAGCCAACTATTTCCCACGATCAGTGTTATGCCAGTTTACCATCATGTTCCTGCCTCTGGGATATTTGGATCAGGCTGCTCCAGGGAGGTGAAAGCTGAGCCCACATCCCCCACACCATCAACCCCTTCCCACAAAGTGGCAGATAACCACTTCAGACCAAAGAGACTATTAAGACTAGTCTTCCAATTCTGTCCGGAATTCAGTCCAGTTGTTGAATGGAATTGACCTCCGAGGAGCATCTGGAGATGTTCGGCAGAACTCCAAACGTTCCCACACAAGGAAACATCTTTTTCACATTCACCTTGTCAAGACCCTTCAAGGTCATAGAACCATACAGTGCAGAAGTGGCCCTTTGGCCCATCAAATCTGCAGTGTTAAGAGAAACTTGATCTCCCACCTAATCCCATTTACCAGAACTTGGCCCATAGTCTTGAATGTTATGATGTGCCAAGTGCTTATCCAGTTATGTTTTAAAGACTGTGAAGCAATTTCACCATCCTCCCAGGCAGTGCATTTCAGACCATCACCACCCTCTGGATAAAAAGTTTTTCCTCACATCTCCCCTAAACCTCCTGCCCCTCACCTTGACTATATATCTCCTTGTGACTGACCCCTCAACTAAGAGGAATAGCTGCTCCTTATTCACTCTGTCGATGCCCCTCATAATCTTGTACACCTTAATCAGGTTACCCTTCAGTCTTCTCTGCTCCAATGAAAACAATCCAAGCCTATTCGACCTCTCTTCATAACTTATATGTTCCATCCCAGACAGCATCCTGATGAATCTCCTCTGCAATCCCTCAGTGCAATCACATCCTTAAACAACTGGCACTGGAGAAAATTTGGAAAACCCATTAAGACTCCTTTCAATTCAGAAGGCTGAAAATATTCACAATAATGCAACACTCTGCATGGGTTAAATTATTGAGTAGACCTATTGCATGAGTCACAAAAGTCAAAATGTCAATTTTAATGGTTTCAATCAAATCACCACTTACTCTTCTAAACTCAAATGGATACAACTCCAGCCTGTCCAACCTTTCCTCATATTACAACCCATCCATTCCAGGTATTAGCCTGGTAAACTTTCTCTGAACTGCCCCTAATGCATTTGAATCCTTCTTTAAATAGGATGGCAAATACTATGCACGATAATCCAGATGTGGTCTCACCAATGCTCTGTATAAATTATTTTCATCTTGTTGCTGAAATAATGAAGACATGCAGGAAAATGTTGACCAGTAGTTATAGAAGCATCAGGGAATCGTGATTCAAAATGAGACAATAGAAAGTTTGCTGCAGCAAATGCACCCAAGAAGAAACATCTTCTATCCCAGAGTCCATCGAGTTTGGTAAAGTGTTGATAAGGGGATTTGGCATGAGGCTGTAGATCATATTCATAGCATAGAACGTGGATTGGGTGCCAGGAAAAGTTAAATGATTTCACTGGGTTCATAAGACAGAGAACTGCACTGTGACATCATGATAGTGTAATGCAGCAAATATTGTTGACATGGGTCATTCCACCCAACCCACGGATTCCGACCATATTTGGCTAACTACCCATGGGCTTTTGAGTAGATGCACACCCGACCCAACAGCGTATGAAATTGTGTGAGAAGACATGCATCCCGACTTCATCGCACACTTCCACGATATTTCACTCAGATTGCACATGCAGTTGGAAGCGGGTTTGTCGACAATTAAGTGGGCAATTAAACCCTTTCAGGAGACAATTGAAAGCATTTTTACATGGTCCACACACTTTCACAGTTGACATATGGGCTAATTGGCAAGGCAAGCCTTCACATTTTCACTACAACCTGGGCCCAGGGTGGAACAAAAGCCCGAGGTGAAATATTACATATAAAATAAAGAATGTCTTGGGACAGTGGGACGGATTGTGGTCGGTGCAGACTCGATGGGCCGAATGGCCTCCTTCTGCACTGTAGGGTTTCTATGATTTGGGCGGCACGGTAGCACAGTGGTTAGCACTGCTGCTTCACAGCTCCAGGGTCCCGGGTTCGATTCCCGGCTTGGGTCACTGTCTGTGTGGAGTTTGCACATTCTCCTTGTGTCTGCGTGGGTTTCCTCCGGGTGCTCCGGTTTCCTCCCACAGTCCAAAGATGTGCGGGTTAGGTTGATTGGCCAGGTTAAAAAAATTGCCCCTTAGAGTCCTGGGATGTGTAGGTTAGAGGGATTAGCGGGTAAAATATGTGGGGGGAGGGCCTGGGTGGGATTGTGGTCGGTGCAGACTCAATGGGCCGAATGGCCTCCTTCTGCACTGTAGGGTTTCTATGATTTCTATGACTGAGGTTTTTTGAGTTCTGCTGTCAGGTGCTTGAATGTTCTGCATGGACACAATATGCTGCACTTTTGTTGTCATCTCATTTAATTTGTACAACAGGTCTGAAGTTCCCTGAGGCAGTTCAACAGTAGCTGTTCACTTTCAGGGAGCTCATGAGAAGTACCCACCCACCTCCTCGCTTTTCATGGTGTCCACCCCTCCCAGCAGTGCTGAACCTTTCTCAGTGTGTGGTTAATATTGGTTGCCCATTAGTTGGCCAACTAGTGTGAAATTGTGTTCAAGGCTGACCACGGATGGAAATGTATTTTGTCTCTGCTTCCAGGACTGCCGATCACGCACGTGCAATTAGCACAAGGTTCAGGCCATGATTTTCCATTAGTAAATGTTACCTTTCCCAATATTTTTGTTTCAAGTACCATCTCCTTCAGTTAATGCCATAACTGGGTACAAACTCTCAAACTTATTTCATGTGCAGAATCTTCACGGCACGATAGCACAATGGTTAGCACTGCTGCCTCACAGCGCCAGAGACCCGGGTTCAATTTTCGGCTTGGTCACTGTCTGTGTGGAGTTTGCATGTTCTCCCTGTGCTACGTGTGTTTCCTCCCAGAGTCCAAAGATGTGTGGGTTAGGTGGATTGGCCATGCTAAATTGCTCCATAGTCTCAGGGGGAACTGTTGGGTAAATATGTGGGGTTACGGGGATAGGACTGTCGGGTAAATATGTGGGGTTACGGGGATTCATTTGATTTGATGTTATCCGAAGACATACGGAAAACAAGAGTATTGGAATTATCTCTAAACCTTACTGCCTCTCCAATTCTTCTTTTTCTTTAAATTTTTCTTCAAAATGTTCATCTCGAATTAAGTAATTGAGTGCCCCACTGCATCATACGAAACTGATACAAAATCATCCATAGTGAATTGGTTAGTTCTGCTAACAGAACTCCATCACGGAGAACCTTTGAACACTGGAAAAGGGGTGACACCGTGGCACAGCAATTAGCACTGTTGCTCCACAGTGCCAGGGACCGGGCTCAATTCTGGCCTTGGGTCACTGTCTGTGTGGAGTTTGCACATTTTCCCGGTGTCTCCGTGGGTTTCCTCCGGGTGCTCCGGTTTCCTCCCACACTCCAAAGAAGTGCAGGTTAGGTGGATTGGCCATGCTAATTTGTGCCTTAGTGTCGAGGGGACTAACAGGGTAAATACGTGGGGTTACTTGGATGGTGTCTGGGTGGGATTGATGTCGGTGCAGGTTTGATGGATCAAATGGCCTCCTTCTGCACTGTAGGGACTCTATGATTCTATGAAATGCTCAAGTTATCAGGATATCTGATTATTTGACTTTAAAAGTTTCCTTCCTGACACGAACACCTGTCAAGCTTGATTACAGCGTTACAGCATGTTTGACTCTGACATGATAACATCAGTTCTCGGCTGTCATTTACACTGGAGTTTTGTTAAAACAGCCTTATACCTCAGCTAATATATAGGTGCTGAAATCCATTTCCAAACTGCTGCTATTGAAAACCACTCCAAAGGTACTTACATTCACATTGAAGCTAAAGACAAGATTGCAGTCTGCCAACCTCAATGATGGGGGATTCATATTGGCATTTAACAGTTAATTTGTCTTAATTAATCTAACAGGAACAATCACTCTGGTGATTAGTTATCTATTGATTAATTATATCATAGCATGGCGGCAATTAAATAAATATACCATGGTGATAAAGCTGACTGATGCCACTTTAACAGAAGTACTTTAACTATTTCAATATATACATATATATATATAAAACCAAAAACAAAATTCCCATTTTTGTTTTCAGAGAATATTCCAACAAAAAATAATTTTGCTACAATAAATTACTCTTTAAGACTAATTAATAGATAGTCATTTTATTCATTCATGGGATATGAGCTTTGCTGGCAAGACTGGCCCATCACTAATTGTCCTTGAGAAGGTGGTGGTGAGTCACCTTCTTGAATTGCTGCAGTCCATCAGGTATAGGTACACCTACAGTGCTCTTAGGACGGGAGTTCCAGGATTTTGAGCCAGCTAGTGAAGGTACAGCGATATTGTTCCAAGTCAAGATGATCTCTGGCTTGGAGGGGAACTTCAGATGGTGATGTTCCCATGCAACGGCTACCCTTGTCCTCCTAACTGATAGTGGTTGTGGGTTTGGAAGATGCTGCTGAAGGAACCTTGATGAGCTGCTGCAGTGCATCTTGTAGGTGGTACACACAACTACTACTGTAGATTAGTGGCGGAGGGAGTGAATGGAGTGAAAGGAATGCCAAACAAGCAGGCTGCTTTTTGTTGGACAGTGTTGAGATTCTTGAGAATATTTGGAGCTGCACACATGTGGCACTCCTCACACTCCTGACTTGCACCATGTAGATGGTGGACAGATTTTGGGGAGTTATGAGATGAGTTATTCACTGCAGGATTCCCAGCCCCTTTCCAGCTCTGGTCGCTATAGTATTTATATGGCTGGCCTAGTTAAACATCCAGTCAATGGCAACACCCCAGGATATTGATGGTGGGGGATTCAGTGATGGGAAAGTCATTGAATATCAAGGGGAGTTGACTGGATTCTCTCTTCTTTGGAGGTGATTATTGCCTGGCACTTGTGCAGAATTAATGTTATTTGTCATTCAACGGCCCAAGCTTGAATGTCATTGAAGTTGTGCTGCTTAGGATACAGACTACTTCAGTATCTGAGGCATTGAGCATGATGCTGAATACTATGCAATCATCAGTGAACGTCCTCACTTCTGACTTTATAATGGAAGGAACCTCATTAATGAAGCAGCTGTAAATGGTTGGACCGAGAATTCTAACCTCCACAATGTTGTTTTATTTTCTTTTATTCTTTCATGGCACGTGGGCATTATTAGCAAGGCCAGCAGTTGTTTCTCACACCTCATTGCCTTTGAACTGAGTAGTTTGCTGGCATTTCGGAAAGCAGTGAAGAGTCAAGAGTCATTGCTGTGGGCCTGGAGCCACATGTAAGCCAGACTAGGTAAAGATGGCAGATTTCACAGGACATTAGTGAATCAGATGGGTTTTAGTGACAACCAACAATGGTTTCATGGTTTCACCATTACTGGGACTAGCTTTTAATTTTAATTAACCTTACCATGGCGGGATTTGCACTCACATCCCCAGAGCATTAGCTTGGGCCACTGAATTGCTAATTCAGTGACATTACCATTATACAAATGCTTCCCCAAGGATGAGATAATTGGCCTCCAACAAGCGGAAGCACCGTCCTTTTTGCTAGGTATGACTCCAACAGTTAAAAGTACTTCCATTCTAGATTTTAAGAAGTCTGCCAATTCACCAATTCACAATTCGGTTCACTTTGTTAAATCAATTGTCTGTCAAGATTTTAAACAGGCATATTAAAATGTCCTGTAGAATATGACTTGTAGAATAGTTTATGAAGCTTACTACAATTGCAATGACATCTCTGTGCTACTGATACAACATATCAGATTACTTTCAATATGATCAGTGGCATGGTGGCACAGTGGTTAGCAACTGCTGTCTCACAGCGCCAGGGACCTGGGTTCAATTCCAGCCTTGGGTGACTGTGTGGAGTTTGCACATTTGCCCTGTGTCTGCGTGTTTTTTCTCCAGGTGTTCTGGTTTCCTCCACAGTCCAAAGGTATGCAGGTTAGGTTGATAAATTGCTCCTTAGTGTCCGAAGATGTGTAGGTTCAGGGAATTGGCAGAGTGAATACATGGGAACACTGGGATAGGGCCTGGATAAGATGTTCTGTTGGAGAGTCAGTGCAGACGCGATGGGCTGAATGGTATCCTTCTGCACTGTAATGATTGTATGATAATTTTTGAACATGTTTCTGCAGAATGAAGGTTATGTTGAATAGAGCAGGTCTATGTTATGAGATACTGTCAAGGAATAGGGCAGTTGTATGGACCAGTTTTATTACAAAACCAGTTGTACAAGAGAATGTGAAGGAGTTGAATGATTACAAGCACGTCAATGTAAACAACTTCAGCAAAGTAGAAGCCAGAGTCTGCTGACAGATTCTGACAGATCATAATTAAAAGTGCATCAGCAACATGGCTTCTTCGTACTCTACTTCTGTTTGCAAACTCCCTCTGCTGGTACAATTCTGCATGATAACTTCAAGTGAACATTGCACTTTGCAAAACACAACTTTACACTAGACTACAGCCTTCATGCTTAGTAAATGCAAGATATTGCATGTTTCAATCATTTGTCTCCAAAGCATAAACTATTAACTTCAACATAACTTGAACATTCAATTTAGCACATATTCTAACTTCTGTATTAATTTAACAATGTGCTCAGTTAAATACAATGAGATGAAGATTTGTTCACCAACTGAAAATAGTTCAATTTGTAACCTAATCACTTAAGTACGCTAGACTTTTTCTCTCACAAGTTGGTTATTGTCTAAATTCAGGTATAGTCGCACTTATCTAATGTTCTTCATCTGAGATCTTGACTTCAAAATTTGAACTTAATGCTCACAAATGCTTTGGACAATGACATGTTTCCCATGATGATTTGTGAACTGTGCTCATCTGTGATTACTTGAAATCTTTCAGTTGGTGACAAGTGGATGGATGTCACAAAGGGCTTTTTTTGCTTTCCAACATGACTATCATAATTCACAAGCACTTTATCACCTGGGTTTCGTGGTGTTACTCAGAATTACATGCTTCTCTCTACATTTAATGTCACTCGATCCTTCCATTTCTGATTGCGTTTGCGTGAATTTTGATCATTAGCTCTGTGGGGTAGCTCAGGAAGATGTGTGCGCATTAGAATGTGCAAAGATGACTATAGCTGGAGGCTTTTCAGTCGTCAAGTTAGGAGTCACATTGCGAAGAAAGCAATACAGCTCTTGTGTCCATAACTTGATCTCAGTTGTAGCTGAATGTTCCATATTTTTCAAGGAATGCATAAATCTCTCAACTTCACCATTAGCTCTTAGCTAATGGGATGTGATTTTTTGAGTAAAACCTAGATAGTTTGTAAATTTATTGAACTCACCACTGTTGAATCAGGCTTCACTGTCAGTTCTCACCATTTAAGGAATCCCCAAGCAGTGAAAATCTGGTGATGTCCGCTTTTGCTGAAATTGATATAATTTTCTGCAACTGGGAATCTGCCTTAGTCATCAGTGACAACTTTGATTTTGATTTGATTTTGATTTGATTTATTATTGTCACATATATTAGCATACAGTGAAAAGTATTGTTTCTTGTGCGCTATACAGACAGAGCATACCATTCATAGAGAAGGAAATGAGAGAGCGCAGAATGTAGTGTTACAGTCATAGCTAGGGTGTAGAGAAAGATCAACTTAATACAAGGTAGGTCCATTCAAAAGTCCGACGGCAGGAGGGAAGAAGCTGTTGTTGAGTCATTTGGTACGTGACCTCAGACTTCTGTATCTTTTTCTCGATGGAAGAAGATGGAACAGAGAATGTCCGGCGTGCATGGGGTCCTTAATTATGCTGGCTGCTTTGATGAGGCAGCAGGAAGTGTAGGCAGAGTCAATGGACAGGAGGCAGGCTTGCGTGATGGATTGGGCCACATTCATGATGTTTTATAGTTTCTTGTGGTCTTGGGCAGAGCAGGAGCCATACCAAGCTGTGATACAGCCAGAAAGAACGCTTTCTATGATGCATCTGTAAAAGCTGCTGAGAGTCGTAGCTGACATGCCAAATTTCCTTAGTCTTCTGAGAAAGTAGAGGCGTTGGTGGGCTTTCGTAACTATAGTGTCGGCATGGGGGGACCAGGACAGGTTGTTGGTGATTTGGACACCTAAAAACTTGAAGCTCTCGACCCTTTCCACTTCGGCCCCATTGATGTAGACAGGGACATGTTCTCCTCTACGCTTCCTAAAGTCGATGAGAATATCCTTTGTTTTCTTGACATTGAGGGAGAGATGATTTTCGTCTCACCAGTTCACCAGATTCTTTATCTCATTCCTGTACTCTGTCATTGTTTGAGATCCGACCCACTATAGTGGTGTCAGATGTTCACCAGTGTGTGAGTCTGCAAAATCCATGGTCCTGGAGGTAGTTCGGACATATTGAGAGGACCATAAAGATTTGTCATTGCTGTTGCATAACATGACAAACACTGAATGGTTTTGTGTTCAACCATGTGATTGGTTCCTGGGAGCCATACAATTTCCCTAATGAGTCATCTGGATTTGAAAATTTCCTCGCGACCTTCATGCACTATATCGAAAACACATTCCCTCAATCAATCAATTCATTCGATCAATTAACTCAATTTATTGTCCATACAGAAACTCATTTCAGGTGCATAGCTCGTTCATTTAAAAATTAGATATAAATGAATGATGACAATAAAAGAAAGAAAATGACCGTCACACAGAGATCTAATTTAGTTAAAACATGCATTAAAAACAATCCCAATATATGAAAAGAATCAATCAGTGAGTTCGAGCCTGAGTGCACATCCTCATCATACATCCACCAAGCTCCTGTTAAAAGATCTTATAAAGGAGGCACAAGTGAGTTTGTGAATAATATTGTTCTATGAGAGATTTTTTTAACCTTCCAGTAGTAAATTTCTACATCAAAAAGCCAATTCAAATGACGTCCAATCATGCTCCCCACATGAGGGACAAACCAGAACCAAATTGACAAGAAAAGACCTTGCATTCCACCTTGGGCTCGATCAAACAAGATCCAAGCCGACAGGATGAACATTGCACCTCCTCCTTGATACCTGTTACCTTGATCTAACACTTCATCTTAGCCAAAAGACAGAGATGCCTTTAAAAAATTGCATCAGGTGAAGCCTCAGTTTTACCTCATTGGCTACTCTGATCCTTTATCCTCCCCTAATTTGGGCAAATCATGATCACAGGCATCAGTACACTCCCAGTGCAATAGGCTAGCTTCGTCCTGGGTGAACCACCTGCTTGATCATGGTTTCACCCCTGCCAGGTAACAGTTGATGAGTTTCCTGCCTTGTCTTTTTGCATGAGAACTATACTTATAAGCCAACCAGACTTGCATCTATGACTATCTGAGTGGTTTTCTCAGGGTCGAAACTGACAACCGTAATTTCATCTGGTATACAGTCTGTTTGTGTGGTGTAGTCGGCGGCAGGGTAGCACAGTGGTTAGCACTGCTTCTTCACAGCTCTAGGGACCTGGGTTCGATTCCCGGCTTGGTTCACTGTCTGTGTGGAGTTTGCACATTCTCCTCGTGTCTGCGTGGGTTTCCTCCCACAGTTCAAAGATGTGCGGGTTAGGTTGATTGGCCATGCTAAAATTCCCCCTTAGTGTCCTGAGATGCGTAGGTTAGAGAGATTAGCGGGTAAATATGTAGGGATAAGGGGGTAGGGCCTGGGTGGGATTGTGGTCAGTGCAGACTCGATGGGCCAAATGGCCTCTTTCTGCACTGTAGGGTTTCTATGGTTTCTATGGTTCTAGCCCACTTCCACTTGGTGGTCTTTTTTCCGTGCTCTGTAGGGGTGCAGAGAGCAGAGCAAGCTCAGGAATGGAAGTGACTACAGTGCATGAGTCCAAGAAGACTTTAGGCTTTTTTCAAGGTATCCACAGCCTTTGCAATGGTTTCCACTTTTCATGCATCAGGTGATACGCCTTAACGCTGAATACACGACTGTAGGATTTGATTCTGCTTTCACTGAACAAGCACTTGTCTTTGTTCAAGGTGAGGTTGCATTCTCTGAGACATTGCAAACATGCATGTAGACATATCTCGAGTTCATTTTCAGTGCGACCGTAGATAAGAATGTCATCACTGATGTTAAGTGTGCTTTCAAGCCCTTGAAGTGCAGACTGAATCATATACTGAAATGCATCGGCTGCTGAGTTGCCTCCCAAGTAGTGGGTCTTGCTTCAAAAAACTCCCATATGCATATTGGAGAATACTGCAAGATACCTCAATCCTTTTGAAGGCTTGATTTAATGGTATTGTTCATTGAGATTCAGTTTAGTGAAGTGTTTAGCATCATGCACTTTCTCCATTATGTAATAAATTTTCAATGCTGAGTGAATTTTGCATTTCATGACCTGGTTTGGTGGTTACACATCAATGCAGATTCTAATCTGGTTCTTGCATGAAATTTTTGGCAACTTGCATGAATGAGTCCTAAGGGGTAGACTCATCCCCAACTTTCTCACTAATGTCAAGCAGGTGCTGAAATTCCTGCTCAGTCTTCTTCCTGATATGGAAGAAGATATTCCCTGCTGCCATCAGATTTTTGAATGGACCTATCTTATATTACGCTGATCTTTCCCTAATTCTTAGCTATGACTGTAACACTACATTCTGCACCCTCTCCTTTCCTTATCCCCTATGTACTCTATGAATAATATGCTTTGTCTGTATAGCGACAAGAAACAATACATTTCACTGTATACCAATACATGCAACAATAATAAATCGAATCAAATCAAATCAGGGGTATTTTCTTCCATTGATAGACTACTGGGGCAAATTGAGGTCTACATGTAACTTGTATGTAACACATTTCAGTTTGTCAATACCAGTGAATGCTTAGCATACAATTCAAAAATGTTATTGATATGTGTAGGAATTGTGATATGTGATGGCAATCGTTTGCAAATCTGTTGTGTAGAAACTGATAAGGATGTCACTTTCTCCACATACGACATTAAGTTTAACCTACATTCTGGTACCTTTGAATGAGATTGGTGTTTCAAAAGTTCGAGAATGTTCATTGATTTCTCACTGATGTAAGGGAATTATTTAGTGTTGCCTGATTTTTTTTAAGTTTATTTATTTGTCACATGTAGACTTACATTAACACTGCAATGAAGTTACTGTGAAAATCCCCTAGTTGTCACACTCTGACGCCTGTTCGGGTACACTGAGGGAGAATTTAGCATTGCCAATGCACCTAACCAGCACATCTTTCAGACTGTGAGAGGAAATTGGAGCACCAGGAGGAAACCCATGCAGACACGGGGAGAACATGCAGACTCCGAATAGGCAGTGACCCAAGCTGGGATTCGAACCCAGGTCCCTGGCACTGTGAGGCAGCAGTGTTAACCATTGTGCCACAGTGCCACCATTTGCAGAGGATGCAGCATTCCTGAAGTTCCTTGAACATTTTGTCTCCCATGACATTGAGAGATTGTTCTGTATCTACGAGAGCATCCACGTCCGAGCAGGTAATGGTCACTGTTACACTGTTTGCTGTGTTTGAAAGAGCACAAAGTGTGCTCAGGGTTACCTACATCCACATTGGCTACAGTCTCTTGTCCTCTTGCTGTGGTTTATGTAGGTTGCACTCTTCTGTTGGAACTGGTCTTAGCAGTTGATTTCCTTTTCATGGGATGTGGGTGTCACTGGCTAGGCCAGTGTTTTTGTTCCCATCCCTAATTACTCTTGAGAAGGTACTGGTGAGCTGCCTTCTTGAACAGCTACAGTCCATGTGTTGTGGGAACATCCACAGTGCTGTTACAAAGGGAGTTCCAAGATTTTGATCCAGCGACAGTGAAGGAACAACAAAAAGTTCCAAGTCAGGAAGGTATACAGTTTGGTGAGGAACTTGAAGGTGGTGGTGATCCCATGAATCCGTTGTCCTTATCCTTCTAAGTGGCAGAACTCATGGGTTTGAAAGGTGCTATCGAAGGAGTCTTGATGAGTTGCTGCAGTGCATTTTGTAGATGATACACACTGCTGCCACTGCGCAGGGAGAAACTGAACGCTTATTGTAGTGGATGGGGTGCTAATTAAGTGGACTACTTCTTTCTGGATGGTGTTGAGCTTCTTGAGTGTTGAAGCTGCACTCATCCAGGCCATTGGAATTCCCAGTCTTTGGCCTGCTCTTATAGCCGCAGTGTTGATATATCTGATCCAGTTCATTATCTGGTCAATGGTAACCCTCAGTATGATGATAGAGGGGGAATTAAGCAATGGTAATGGCATTGACTATGAAGGGGAGATGTTTGGATTTTCTCTTGTTGGAGATGGTTATTGCTTGGCATGAATGTTACTTGCAGCTTAATAGCCCAAGCCTGAACACTGTTCAGGTCTTGCTGACGAATGACAAACACGAGCAAAGTGGTTGGGTTTTCCACAGATTTTTACACTGTTTACCAGTAGCAGGACATTCTATCCATTGTAGGAAGGTATTGCCCCATTGGAAGCATTGTTTGAGAGTCTGCTGGTGTTAGTCCTTTCCTGGAACGTCAGCAATGAACACTGTTTACCGGAATTGAACTTGAAGTGTGGTTTTTGACAACCTCAGCTTCTGTAGCCCTGCCCTTAGAAAGCGGTCGTGATTCTGAAAGCACTCTAGCAGCTTTCTGTGCTTTTTCAGCACCTTTTGGTGTTGCTGGCTGGAGGGACGACCGTCGATGATTTGTGTTTTCATTTCTCTTTCGACCTGTTCCACATCACCAAAGTCATATTTAATTGCTAGTTGCCTGAAGCATGTGCAATGATGATCAATTGTCTCGTTTGCTTCTTGCTTCATGTGTCTGAAGGTGATTGTTTCATATAGTACATTTTCATGACATGCAAATTAGGAGGCTGGTGCCTTTGTATCCGAGTCATAATCACTTTGCTCAGGTGTAAATGTTTCAAAAATATCTTCTAATCCTTTGCCACAATTGTGGAATAGTAAGACCTTTATTCTTTTGTCCTTTGTGAAGGCAAAATCTGCTGCAGCCCTTTCTAAACATCACAGCCACTTTTGCCATTATGGGAACACAGATAATGGCTTCAAATGTACTTCAAAAGTTAGGAGATTGGGCTTAAATAATACCATTTGCACAGTAATTGTGATGAAACTTGTCTGTAAACTTTCCTACGTGTTTGATCCAAGCTTGTGTGCATTTGAAATGCCTGAGTGTTTGTCTCAGTCTGCAGCTTAAAATGCTGTCTTTAAACAAAAATGTTGGTTTAACCCTCCACTATCTTATCACCAATGTGAGGTTCCTGGGACTAGAAACAGCCAGAGATAGACCAGAATTAAAAGTGCACAAGTAATATGGCTTCTTTTATTAAAACAACGTCTTCAGACACTTTGCATTGGCCTGAAGACTCCCTCTGCTGGCACAATTCTGTGTGGTAACTTCAAGTGAACAAAGTGTAAATTGTACTTCACAAAACACGAATACATGACTTGGATTTTTTTCAGGTTTTTTAACGTGATAATAATTTTGCAGTTTTAGATTAAGCAAATTTTTGATTTGGTAATGAACAAAGAGAGATCCATTAGCACTGCTGCCCCATAGTGCCAGGGACCCAGGTTCAATTCCAGCCTTGGGTAACTGTTTAAGTGGAACCTGCACATACTCCCCGTGTCTGTGTGGGTTTCCTCCGGGCGCTCCAGTTTCCTCCCACAGTCCAAAGATGCGTAGGTTAGGTTGATTGGCCATGCTAAATTGCCCCTTAGTGTCAGGGGGACTAGCAGGGTAAGTACGTGGGGTTACGAGGATAGGGCTGAGTTGGATTGTAGTCGGTGCAGGCTTGATGGGCCAAATGGCCTCCTTCTGCACTGTAGGGATCTTAATCTCAATCTCAAAACATTTCACTCCATTGTAAGTGATAGTGTTTATTATCGTGCCAAGCAACATTCCTTTTGTTTTATACAGCTAGGCCAGCTCTCAGGCTCACAAATGATGATTTTGAAAGAAGAGTTGTAAAAGTGCTTCAGACAAAAGTACATGGCTTTTGGAGAAAATCAGACAATGGTATTAGTTTTGGATTTCCCTACTGAGCCAGCATAGATGCAACAGGTTGAATGCACTTCCCCTGTGCTATTAAATATCATGGCTCTATGATGACGGAGAGCGAGACTTAACATGCACCAGTATAAGGTGGCTGTTTTCTTGAGGGTTCTGGTGGAGTGTTTTAAACAGAACTCGCAGTAAATGATCACAAGGTTTAAACGTTGAAAGGCCAGCAGTATAAAATAGCAAAGTACTCTTATTTGTCATTGGTTTTGATAATTCAAAGCAGGCAGTTTATACTGAAGGTTCTAATGGGAGTAAACACTGTAAGTTAAAAGAATGAACAGGGATTGGGGGAGGTGGGGTGCAGTAAACTGCAAGTTCATCAGAGATGCAGATGTTGCAGATCAGTGCCTGATATACACCTTGACAGCATTCCTCAGTCATTTGTGTTTTCTTTCCATTACGTTCCTTGGGCAGGAAACTTGTGGGGCTGCATTTTGGACACTGATACTAGCAATAACCTGCTCACTGACACCCAGTTTAGATTCCAATCGGGCTACTGGCCCTGACCACATTGCAGCCTTGGTGCAAACATCAACAAAAGATGTTAGATGAGAGTAGCAATCCTTGACATCAAGGTAGAATTTGACTGAGGGTGGGATCAAGGACTCCAAGCAAAACTGAAGTCTATGGGAATCAGGAAGAAAGCTCTCCACCAGTTGGGGTTATATCCAGCGCAAAATAAATTGGTTGTGGTTGCTGTCGGCCAATTATCTCTGTCCCAAGACATCTTGCCGGCATTCCTCAGGGTAGCATCCTAGGCCCAACCATCTTTCGCTGATCATTGACTTTCTTTCCATCATTAGGTCATAAGTGGGGATGTTTGCTGATTATATTTTTTACAGTATGTGAACATTATCACGAGGCCCACATTTATTGCTCATTTCTGAAATATCATGGGAAAGTAGTGGTGAGCCAACCTCTTGACCTGTTGTAGTCGATGTCGGGTGTGGGTACAAACTCAAACAAGACAAGTATGTTGGAATTACCATTAACAGCTGTGTTACATAGAAACATAGAAGATGGGAGCAGAAGGAGGCCATTTGGCCCTTTGAGCCAACTCCGCCATTCATTACGATCATGGCTGATAATCCAACTCAATAGCCTAATCCTGCTTTTTCCCCATAACCTTTGATTTTATTTGCCCCAAGTGTTATGTCCAGCCACCTCTTGAATGCATTCAACGTTATGGCATCAACTACTTGAATTCCACAGGCTCACCACTCTTTGGGTGAAGAAATGTCTCCTCACCTCCATCCTAAATGATTTACCCTGAATCCTCAAACTGTGACCCCTCGTTCTGGACTCCCCCACCATCGGGAACATCCTCCCTGCATCTATCCGGTCAAGACTTGTTAGAATTTTATAAGTCTCTCTGAGATCCCCCCTCATTTGTCTGAACTCCAGCGTAAACAATCCTAATCTAGTCAATCTCTTCTCATACATTTGTCCCACCATACTGGAATCAGCTTGGTAAACCTTCACTGCACTGTCTCGAGAGCAGGAACATCCTTCCTCAGAAAAGGAGACCAAAATTGCACACAGTACTCTAGGTGTGGCCTCACTAAGGCCCTGTATAATTGCAACAACACATCCCTGCTCCTGTACTCAAAACCCCTCGCAATGAAGGTCAACATGCCATTTGCCTTCTTTACCGCCTGCTGCACCAGCATGCTTACCTTCAGTGTGCACAAGGACACCCAGGTCCCACTGCACACTTCCCTTCTCCCAATTTACAGCATTCAGGTAGTAATCTGCCTTCTTGTTTTTACTTCCAAAGTGAATAACCTCACACTTATCCAAATTATACTGTATCTGCCATTGATTAGCCCACTCACTCAACCTGTTCAAATCATTCTGAAGGATCTCTACATCCTCCTCACAGATCACCTTCCCACCCAGCTTGGTATCATCTGCAAACTTTGAGATGTTACATTTTGTTCCCTCATTCAAATCATTAATGTATATTGTGAATAGCTGGGGTCCCAGCACCGATCATTGTGGCACCCCACTAGTTACTGGCTGCCAATTTGAAAAGTACCCATTAATTCCTACTCTTTGTTTCCTTTCTGCCAACCAGTTTTCTATCTATCTTAATGCGCTTCCTCCAATCTTGCATGATAATCTCTTGTGCAGGACTTTGTCAAACGCTTTCTGAAAGTTCAAATATACCAGATTGACTGGTTCCCCCTTGTCAACTCTATTAGTGACATCTTCAGAGAATTCCAACAGATTTGTCAAGCATGATTTCCCCTTCGTAAATCCATGCTGACTCTGTCTAATCCTGCCATTGCTTTCTAAATGCTCTGCTATAAAGTCCTTGATGATGGATTCTAGAATTTTCCCCATGACTGATGTTAAGCTTACTATTCAATAATTCCCTGTTTTCTCTCTACCTCTCTTTTTGAATATGGGAGTGACATTCGCTACGCTCCAATCTGCAGGGACTGTTCTAGAGTATAAGAATCCTGGAAGATGACCACCAATGCATCCATTATTTCTGGAGCTGCTTCCTTAAGTACTCTGGGATGTAGATTATCAGGCCTTGGGGATTTATCCACCTTCAATCCCATCAACATTCCCAGCATCATTTCTCTACTAATATTGATCTCCCTCAGTTCTTCCCTCTTACTAAAACTTGCATTCTCCAACATTTCTGGTACCTGATTCATGTCCTCTTTTGTGAACACAGAACCAAAGTATGTATTCAGTTGCTCGGACATTTCTTTGTCCCCTATTATACATTCCCCCGTTTCTGTCTGTAGGGGACCTACATTTATCTTCACCAACCTCTTTACCTTCACGTATCTATAGAAACCCTTAGCGTCAGTCTTTATGTTCCCTGCAAGCTTACTTTTGTACTGTATTTTCCCATTCTTAATCAATCCCTTGGTCCTTTTTTGCTGAATTCTAAACTGCTCCCAATCCTCAGACCTATTATTTTTCTTGGTCAATCTGTATGCTTCTTCCTTAGATTGGATACTCTCTCTAATGTCCTTTGTAAGCCATGGATTAGCCCTCTTACCCATTTTTCTTTTGTGCCAGACAGGAATAAATAGTTGCTGCAGTTCCCCCATGCATTCCTTGAATGTTTGCCATTGCCTATCCACTGTCATCCCTTTAAGTAACTCTCCCCAATCTATTAAGGCCAACTCACACCTCATATCCTCATAGTTTCTTTTATTAAGATTCAGCACCCTGGCCTCCGAATCAACTATTACACTCTCCATCTTGATAAAAAATTCTATCATGTTATGGTCGCTCATCCCCAAGGGTTCTTGTACAGCTAGATTGGCAATGATTCCCTTCTCATTACACAGTACTCAGTCTAAAATGGCTTGCTCTCTAATTGGTCCCTCCACATATTGGTCAAGAAAATAATCCTGTATACACTCCAGGAATTCCTCCTCTACCGCATTGTGGCTAATTTGATTTGCCCAATCTATGTGCAGATTGGAATCACCCATGATCACCAATATTCCCTTATCACATGCATCACTAATTTCATATTTAATGCCTTCCCAACATCACCACTGCAGTTTGGGAGTCTATATATGACACCCACAAAAGTTTTTTGCCCGTTGGTATTTCCCAACTCTACCCATACAGACTAGACATTGTCTGAGCTAATATCCTTTCTCACCATTGTGTTAATTTCCTCTTTAACCAGCAATACCACTCCACCACCTTTTCCTTTATGCTTGTCCTTCCTAAATAATGAATATGTTGGGACATTCAACTCCCACCCCTGGTCACCCTGCAATCTGCTTTACTGCACACCAAACTTCTACTCTTATATTATCTCACTATAAATCACTCACTTCTTGCCACAAGAGCATAAGAACATAATAAATAGGAGCAGAATACAGCTCATCATGACTTCTCTGTCATTCAATATAATCATGGCTGATCTTCATCTTCAACTCTACTTTCCTTCCCACTCCCCATATTCCTTGGTTCCCTGAGACCAAAAGTCTGACTATGTCAGTCTCAGATATATTCAAAGATGAAGGGCGGGATTTTACGGTCTCACGAAACCATAAAATCTCGCCCGAGGTCAATGGACCTTCCTATGCTCCTCCCTTCACCCACTCTGATTCCTGTGTGGGTGAACCTTTACAATTCCGGCCGCAGTGCCTACAACAATTCCAAGAATACACAACCCTTTGAGTGAAGAAATGTCTCCTCATCTCAGTTCTAAATGATCAACCTTTCATCCTGAGGTTTTCCCCCTACTTTAGCTTCCTCAGCTTGGGGAAACAATGTCTGAGTGTCTGTCCCTTCAAGTCCCTTCAGGATCTTGTATGATTCATTGAGATCATCCTTCATTCTTGTAAGTTCTGAAAATATTTACTCAATTTACTCAGCTTTTCAACATAGGACCAAATTAGTGAACTTTTGCTCTATCGCCTTTAATACAAATATATATTTCCTTAAATATGAAGACCAAACTTATGCATAGTATTCCAGGTGTGGCCTCACATAAGCCCTGTACAACTGTAGGCAGATTTATTTATACTTGTACTCCAAATCCCTTACTAAAAGGACAACATGCCATTTGCTTTCCTGATTCCTTGTGCATTCCTGCTAACTTTCTGCATTTCTTGTGCAAGTACAGTAAAGTCCTTTGAAATATCAACTTTTTTAGCCATTGTCTAACTTCTGGTCTCCATTTTTTTAAAAATGATTTCAATCTACAAATGTTATTACCCCAAATACTATGGATGAGGGTGCATGAAAAGCAGAAACAGTTGCAAATTAATGAACCGAAAGTACTTTCAGGATCTGGATCACCCTGCTCTTGTAAAATAGGGAATATAATGGTATTGATTGTTCCTGGAGTTCAACAGTACACAGCATCTATTAGATTGTTGATCAATTGCCCTAAATATTACTACAGACAGATTAATTCCTGAGACAAAAATAGAAAATGCTGGAAACATCTAAAGAGAGAAGAAAGACAAGTTGACGTTTTTGGTCTAATTTATTATCAGAATTTAAAACGAATGAGACATGAATAAGGATTTAAACAGTGCCAGACAAACAACTGGGGAAAGAGAATTAAATACATGGGATCAGTGAAGAACTATCAGTGGAGTGACTTGTGATCTGCTTAAAAGAAAAGCAAGAGATGACTAAACAGTTGAGACTATTCTTACATCAAATGACGAGAAGAAGCATTCAAGAAATAGGAGATACAAAGAACATGTGAATAGATCAGATAACCGGGATAAATAGGTCTGAAGTTGAAATAGGAGGAGGTAACAAAACAGGACACAATCCCATGCTGTCCCTTGTCCCATTGCCAGTAGCTTTAGAAAGCATACAAATAAAATTCTATTCGTAAGTAATTTTAAGTGAACATTTTTGCTGAGTTCAGTATCATTGGAAGGAGGCAGTTTATTCCAGCCATGTGGATGATGTATTCATGCATGTCCAAGGACAGGATCATTCAGAAGAATGAATTGAAAATTAACCAGTTTTAATGCTTAGCGAGCATTTATACAGTCACATTCACATCAGCGGGGAGCACATTCAAATGTGCAATGCCGTTAAGGTGGCAGCGTAACTCTGGACACCAAAATGAACCAAAACTATACAATGCGATAGCAAAGAGAGGAGACATCTTGTCTGACTTACTGTAATGACTTCAATCAGGCCATTGAGGTTGGCCTATTAGAGTATGAACTCCCGGACTAAGGATCCAATTGATGGGCCAATCAGGGAGTCTTCGCCTGTATTTAACCGGGAGTGTCAGTTCCTCTGACACCCCCCGAGGTAGACTGCTAACTGCTAGCACTCTGTGTACTGCTGTTAGAGTTTGTAAATAAAGGGATTTTGGTGAAGGGACTTCTGCCTCAGAAGTCTTATTACACTTACATTTGGCACTGCTTGGAGTATAATTCTAGGTTTAGAATTTCTTGGGAAATCATCTGAATCTTCCGGACACTTTGTAAATTTTGCTGTTATAATGTTCCGATGACCTATGTTAGTTTGGCAGTTGTGTTACTGTATGGGTGACTCAAAGACCTGGACTAATAACTTGAATTTAAATTTAAATCACAGAATGCCAGTTTAACATAAAGGAAAATCAATTATGAAATAAAAGGCTAGTATCGGTAAAAATAAATAACCACAAAGCCATTGGATTTACATACAAACCCTATCGATGCAATAAAATCCCCTTTGAAAAGGAAACATGCTGTCCTTTTTCAGTCTGGCCTAAATTTAGTCCAATTCTAAAACAATATAGCTGAATGATAATGGCGTCACGGTAGCACAGTGGTTAGCACTGCTGCTTCACAGCTCCAGGGTCCCGGGTTCGATTCCCGGCTCGGGTCACTGTCTGTGTGGAGTTTGCACATTCTCCTCGTGTCTGCGTGGGTTTCCTCCGGGTGCTCCGGTTTCCTCCCACAGTCCAAAGATGTGCGGGTTAGGTTGATTGGCCAGGTTAAAAAATTGCCCCTTAGAGTCCTGGGATGTGTAGGTTAGAGGGATTAGCGGGTAAAATATGTGGGGGTAGGGCCTGGGTGGGATTGTGGTCGGTGCAGACTCGATGGGCCGAATGGCCTCCTTCTGCACTGTAGGGTTTCTATGATTCTATGATTCTATGGAATGGAATGGCAATGGCCTAGCATGCCATTCAGGAGTATCAAACCGCGACCAGTTCATTCAAGGTGAGCCACCTTTCATGTTAAGGAAGCAACACATGTGCAATAAGTGCAGAGTGATGCCCACATTCTGAGAATGATTGCTACTCTTTATAAAGCACATGCTCATCATTTTTCTTAGCATTAACAGTAACTGACAAGAGAGTGACACTCAGAATATGTATGCAAATCCACAAAGCTCACAACAGCTAATCATTTTGGTTGCAGCCTTAATGACTGACACTTATGGTTATTAGAAAGTACAGAATAGTCCATTCGCTATCTATGTCACAGTTATAAAGCCAGTAGCAAAGATAATTCAAGCAACATTATTTTTGAATCTAATTACTGTCCATAATTGTTATCGGGCATGTGATGCTAGGGCTCTCTTATATCATGTCTAGAAACATGGATTGCGCTCATGTGGAAGCTTCTGGAGCTGCAGAGGAGTAGGACAGGCATACCCCCACAATGGAATCAGCCAGGCTGGGAGTGGGATGTGCACATTTGACAGGAACTAGTCCGCACCCATTAAAGGCATTCCCAATTATTAGACAGCTTGGGAATGGTGTTGAGATCCCAGAATCAAGAACCGCCGACCATTTTTAAAGGATTCCTGAGTCAACCCAACTAAGTGAAAATCCAAGCCTACATCTCTCGGTTTACAATTTAACAAAATAAATTTGATGAGACCAGTTATCCATAAGCTAAGTGGAAGAACATCATCTATCTCCTATTGTGTGCCAGTGGCATTGAATTTCTAAACCATTTGGTTGTAGGATCGAAACTGGTTTAAGGTAAAGCGTTTCATGTAAAGACTCAAAGAGACAAGGGAAATCTGCTGAAAAACACCAAAGGGACAGCAACTGCAGAAAAGGCAGCATTATCTTTGCCTTTTAAGAAACACCAGTTATCAGCCAGTCTAAAAACCAAACTTTGAAATGACTTGCAAGTCATCAAGCAACCAAAGTACTTAACCTGTTCCAGTTTCAAAATTTACCTGTGAACTAGATATTCAACTACATGATATTAAATATAAGAAACCTCACAACCAGCTGTGAATCCTTGAATTTACAAATCTCCCACTTCAACTTTAAATCATCAAAACAACTTAGGAGACCAGAGAGTGGCACGGTGGCACAGTGGTTAGCACTGCTGCGTTACAGTGCCAAGGACCCGGGTTCGATTCTCGGCTTGGGTCAATGTCTGTGTGGAGTCTGCACGTTTTCCCCGTATCTGCATGGGTTTCCTCCAGGTGCTCCGGTTTCCTCCCACAGTCCAAAGATGTGCAGGTTAGGTGTATTGGCCATGCTAAATTGCCCCTTAGTATCAGTGGGACTAGCTAGGGTAAAAGCATGGGATTGTGGAGATAGGGCATGGATGGGACTGTGGTCAGTGCAGACTCGATGGGCCGAATGTTCTCCTTCTGCATGCTAGGATTCTATGATATCATAAATCAGAGCCTGAAGGAAGTGTAATCTGTAAAAGTGACTATCTGTCTCTGTATCCAGACTTTGTGCACATATGTGTGTTTGTGAAACCAAATGTGTGGCATTAAATTAATTTGGGGTAAGCATGTGAGAATAAATGTCCATTTCTATTTTGAGCTTACTAAAGCATGCACATTTCTTTACACAATGCATAGTGGCTAGCACTGCTACCTTGCAGTGCCAGGGACCCAGGTTCAATTCCAACCTCGGGTGACTGTCTGTGTGGAGTTTGCACATTTTCTCCGTGTCTGTGTGTGTGATCCTCTGGGTGCTCTAGTTTCCTCCTACCGTCCAAATTTGTGCGGGTTAAGTGGATTGGCCATGCTAAATGGCCCCTTCATGTCAGTGGGATTAGCAGAGTAAATACATGGAGTTATGGGGATAAAGCTTGGGTGGGCTTGTTGTTGGTGCAGCATTGCTGGGTTGAATGGCCTCCTTCTGTACTGTCGTCATTCTATGATTAATTCTTTAATTGGAATACACACTACAAGAATAAGAAAAGACAAATTACTTCCCATACAAAACATACAGTTTGAGAGAGTAGATTATGCCTGTGCCATGTTTGACAATAATTTTTAAAAATGAGGATTGCCCTATATTTGATCCTTTTTTTTATAATACTGAGATGATACCAATAAAAAAGATGAATGATTTTTCTGTCATTTGTTTTGTAATCTCACATCAGCTGTGCAATGTAGTGTATCATAGAATCCCTACAGTACAAAGGAGGCCATTCGGCCCATCGAGCCTGCACTGACAATAATACCACCCTACTCCATAACCCCACATATTTACCCTGCTAATCCCTCCAAAACTAGGGTCAATTTAGCATGGCCAATCAACCTAACCTGCACATCTTTGGACCGTGGGAGGAAACCGGAGCACCCGGAGGAAACCCACGTAGACACGGGGACATTGAGCAAACTCCACACAGACAGTGACCCAAGTCAGTAATCGACCCCGGGTCCCTGGCGCTGTGAGACAGCAGTGCTAACCACTGTGCCACCGTGCCGCCCTCACTAACATTCACACAATTGTCTTGCAGCAACTTGCATAAATCAAGGCTATAGTCCTGTTCTCTCAATCTGCAAGAAATAATTTAACTTGGAAAATCAATTTGTTGAAGCAAGTTGCAGAATGAGATTCGTGGCTGACAAAGCAATTGAGTTATGCAATCTGTGTCACTTCACAGTTTGCAGTTGGCTTCAATTTTCCCATGTTTGGGAAGGAGAGGAGAGAAATCATCCTTGGATCTTCCCCCTGACTGCTATTCAGTGATCCTATCTGAAAGTATGATACATGCACATCTGGTGAGGAAAGGATCAGGGCTGGCTGGGATGCTTGCTCCCTGTAATTGTAAACTCTGCCAAGACTCATTGTCTCAGCACTCACATGAATAGCATCCACTCACCTCAAACAGACCCAGCAAATATGCCAGAATCTTGTTGCATATATTCTATTTAGTAATGATAAATCAACAGTTCCAATTTATATTGGCAGAAAACTCGCCGCTTGAAAGAAGAAAGTTTCCATTTATATTGCGCCTTTTACTCTCTCGGGTCATCTTAAAGAGTTTTCCAGTCAATGAGTTACATTTGAAACATAGTCATTGTTGTAATGCACAAAACACAGCAGTCGATTTACCTGCAGCTGCTTCCAAAAACAGCAATCTGATAATAACCAGATAATATACTGTTTTTGTGATGTTTTGGGGTAAATTCTTACCTGCCTCTCTTCCATCTGCAACACACAGATCTGAAGTGTGGTGGAATATCCCCCCCATTTTCCTGGACGAGCACAGCTTGGACAACACTCAAGAAGATCAACAACATCTGGGACAAAGCAGTGTTCTTGACTGGCACCAATGTTCAGTCCCTACACCACTAATGCACTGTGGGTGCAGTGTGAACCATTTACAACTTGCCAAGCATCCCTTCAGCCCTGACAACAATGTCCATATGTCATGAACGAATAAAGAATCTTTGCCTTCTATCATGATGCAGTCCTTCAATACTTGTTCTTTGTTTTCAATATGTGATGCTGAATCTGACAATCCTTCTTAGCAATTTATTTGTAAAATATATGTGCCGTTGGTTAGTTGCAGAATTTCACAAAAAGCCTGCTGGAATTGTGCATTGCACAACCTCTCAATATAATTCAGCTACATCCAAAACTCTGGCAACTGATTACTTTAAATTACATTTTCCCATTTCTTGTAAACTAGACACTTTTGGGAAGTGACCATCAGCTCCTTTAAGTGTGTGTTGCCTTCCCTCTGAGATATTGTAGAAGGCATTGCAATTCCAGCCAATTGAATTTTGTGACAAAAATGGGTATTCATTCACAGGATGTGGATGTTGTTGGAGAGCTTAGCATTTATTGTTCATACCTAATTGTCCTGGAGAAGATGGTGAATGGGATTCTTCTTGAACTACTGTAAACCATGTGCTGAAACTGTTGCTAAAGTTGACCCAGCAACAATGAAGGAATGTCGATATATTTCTAAGTCAAGATAGTGTATGGAGGGAAACTTGAGGTGGCGCTGTTCTCGTGTCCTTGCTAACCTTGTCCTAAGTGGGAACGATTGCAGTTTTCGAAGGTGCTATCAAAGAAACCTTGCTGAAATGCTGCAGTCCCATCCTATGGAATATATACGCTGCAGCCATGATAGTTTGATAAGTAATCATCCATCTTAGCAACCTTGAATGCTTAAGTTTTCTTAATTTAAGCTCATAATTGACTCAGACAATGTTGACGCTGGTTCCTAGGCAGTCGACTGTAGAGGAGAATACTCAAAGTTTTTCCCATTGACCTAAGGAACTATATTTTGTGTGAAAAGCATGAGATATATCTTCCAGATCTATTAGTGACCCACTTTGACATCAATCTCACCAATTTTTACAGATGCACCATAAAAAGCATCCTATCCGGATGTATCACAGCTTGGTATGGCTCCTGTTCTGACCAAGATTGTAAGAAACTACAAAACATTCTGAATGAAACCCAGTCCATCATACAAACCAGCCTGCCCATCCATTGACTCCGGCTACATGCCCCGCTGCCTTCGGAAAGCAACTGGCATAATCAAGGACTCCACGCACCCCAGACATACCCTCTTCCACCTTCTTCCATCAGGAAAAAGACACAAAAGTCTGAGGTCACACACCAACAGACTCAAGAACAGGTTCTTCCCTGCTGTCATCAGACATTTGAATGTATTAAGCTGATCTTCCTCTTCACCCTATCTGTAACTGCGGCACCTACATCCTACACTCTATCCTTTCCTTCTTCCCTATGTACTCTGTGAATGGTATGTTTTGTCTGTATAGCATGCAAGAAACAATACTTTTCACTGTATTTCAATACAAGTGACAATAATATATCAAATCAAAGCAATTTCTAGACTTTATGAAGAAGGCAGGTTATTTTATTCTTTAAAAAATCAGTATCTTTACCCACAAATAATTCTCCTATTCTCAATTCACTTTTAGAAGGTGATTAATAACAGGAGCCAGGTATATCAGAGCCTCTTCTTACTTGTAAGTGAGCCAAGGAGAGTAATGGTTTTACTAAAGTGTAGCCTCACATTGAAGCTTGACCATGTTAACCACCATAGCTTGAGAAGAGCCAGTGAATGGTGTCGAGAGAAGAATTTTCTTGTTTTTAAATTAAATTTGGTGATCTGTGGCAAGAACAGCAAGGAACCAGATAATGCTATAAGGAAGGAACATAGATGTTCCAATTAAAGGAGGTATGTCGTAATTAATGTGCAACAAGACATTGAAGTCCTACAGGACATTGAAGTCCTCTTCTGCAAACACTTTTATTTGGAAGTTGGCTAGCTTAGTGGATGAGACCTGCAAACAATCAACAATCCCAAGGAATTATAAATGTTAAATCATCCATGGTAAGGCAGAGTGGTGAACTGTGTGGCCTGAATTTTCAGGATGGTGAGTGTTTGGTGCCTTCCATCCTGAGAGTCAATGGAGAACATATCCATGCTGGCTCTGAAAGTTGCTATTGTACGCTCAACTGAGCATTGATTGGCAGCAGGTAGGACTTCCATTCAAGGGCGGACAGAAGTAACAATCAAATTGGCTGACAGCACTCCAGCCCTTCCATGCATAGTGCTGCAGTGACCAAAATAAAGACTGCAGCATTGTGCCTGAGCTGAAGTCGTGGGATCACACGTCAGCTAAGTACAACTAAGTCAGGGTGGTGGGAGGGTAGGGGATGTCCTGTGGGATCGGGAAGGGGATGATCACCTTGTCGGGTATATGCCGGGGTGCAGGGAGAGAGGGCCAGCGCTCCTTCGTTGCTGACGGGCAGGCACCCCAAATCTGATGGTGCCCCCTACTTTCCCAGCCAAGATTAAGGATGAAGACTTTTTCTATTTGGCACCCTGATCCAACTGGCACCCATCAGCCTAACAATTGAGGCTGAGCAGGAAAAGGCCGTTAAGTGGCCACTAAGTGGGAATGGTTTGGCCACCCATCCAAGGCTCTGCCCTCCCCATTGTGAAATTGCATCTGGGTCAGGACAGGCAGGGCCCCGGAGGTAAGCTCATCCATTCACATTAAATTTGATACTCACCCGCCGCCCCCCCGCCCCACTGCCCCTGCCTCAAAACCAGAGGGTGGCAGAGAGGGGTGGGGGGAGTGGCGGTGTGGAGCGGGTGGGGGGTGGGCAGTGGGTGGGTGTATAGGCAAGGGTACATAAAGGTCTGCTCCATAATTTTTTACATATCCTGTGTAATTCAATAACATTTGATATCTGAATCAGTGCTTTGCATGTATTCCATTATTCCTGTAATTATCGAGCTTGAACCACAATAAGTGGCCCCTTCTCCAGTAACATTCAGTAGCTGAGTTCAAAGACAGAGAAATGCAAGTACACAAGAAAAACTGGTTGTATCATGAATAATGGTGGGCTTGCTTATTGGACGTATTCTTATGTTAATTTTGTCCCTTTACACTTGGCCACGAGGACTGTCGCCTGTCTGAAATCTTCCAGCTGCACACTGACAGAACTCATCACTGATTCCAATGACAGCTTCGAAAGCTGGGGCAGGGAGACTGGAAGGCAGCACAACAGAACTTCAATCGAGTGTGATAATTGCTAATGAGATACTATTAATTACTATAGTTTCATCCATGAATTGTAAAATAGACCATCACAAACCATTCATCACCTTTAATAGAGGCCAATATATAACATAATTATTTTGCTGAAAGTGGTCATAAACTATTTAGCAGAATGTCCGGAGTCCATGGTGTTAGTTGCAGCAAAATGAATGTGACACTTTTGTTGGCCACTTTCTATGTTGAAACCTGAGCTCCTACAAAACTAATTTGTCAGCCTTATTTTTCCTGTTAAGAACAAGTTTCTCATTTCCCTTTTACTTCATTAATTACTGTCTCTTCCTCATTACATGTGTAATTCTGTACTGAGTGAGCTCCTTGAATTAGTACCGACATCCAAATTGTTGATAATTATTATTGAAGGGACTGAGATCATGACAAGTGAAGCACCACAGCAATTGCTCGTGTTCAATCGAACTGCTTTGTTCATGTAAGTTGAGAACTCCTGCAACTGTATCGCAATATTCTGCATCAATCAATGTCTAGTCACTTCAACTTTTTCTTTGACTTCCCTCCTTAACATTTCCCACCTTCTATTCACCTCTTCTTAACAAAATAATCTGAAATGTTACATTTGAACTTTCTACTTTCAAAACTTGGTACTTTTTTTCCAAAAATATACTTTATTTATAAAATATGTAGAAGTACATTACATGACCGTTCAACGTTGACATTACATAAAGTGAAAAAAATCACTCAGTTTCTTCCCATAATGTACACTACTCACTACATTTACAATTACAGTCAATACTTGCAATGTTCATTGCATATCAAGCATATAGCCTGAGGTTTTCCTTCAGTTTCCATCCCCCAGGGATATTGTGACCAAAGGGCCATCGACAGTGGTATTTCTCCAATGAGCCTTTAAGGCTCAAGTTTTAGTGCATCCCTCAGCACATTGTCCTGGATCTTGGTACATGGCAATCTGCAACACTTGGTCATAGACAACTCTTTGCGCTGGAAGGCCAACAGGTTTTGGACAGACCAAAGTGTGTCTTTCACCAATTTGATGGAGCTCCATCTGTAGTTAATATTTATCTCAGAGTGCGAGCTAGGGAACAGCTGGTAAAGCTCAGAGTTGTGATTCACAGAGCTGTTTGGGATGGAACTCGACAAAAACTATTGAACCCAGACCTGCTTTGCACAGACACAAATATGGCTGGCACTTCAAAATTAGAGTTACTGGGGCTTGGAAATTAATGTAGCTGAACAAGGAGGGAGATGATGAGTGATGGAATTGTGTATGGAATAGGATTTGGCCAGTAGAGTTTCAGATGAGTTTAAATTTACAGAGGATGCAGGATAGGAGACATCCCGGAAGAGCATCAGAATAGTGAGTCTGGAAGGGATCAAGGCATGGATGAAATTCTCAACAGTAGATAGGTGGAGGCAGAGAGAAGGATGGGCATTTGACAGAGATGAAAGTGGGTGGTCTTTGTGATGCATATATGGGATCAAAAATTAAGCTTAAGGTCACATAGGATGCTATGTACGCAAGCATGCTGGTTCAACCGTAGACCTGCAGAATGGATTGGATGGCAAGCTCAGAGTTTGTTGAATGGCTGTTGATGGTTTCAGTCTTTGCAATGTTTAACTGGAAGAACTGAAACCTTTCAAAAGTGTCTCATTGGACAAGCAGTTTAACGCACAATGGAGACTGAGAGAGGAGGTGAACAGTTAGAACTCAATGTTGTCAGCATACACGGAGAAACTGACCCCATGCATGTACTGTTATCCCCAGAAAGTAGTACATAGATAAGAGGTAGGGTCAAGGATCCTTAGGGGACTCAGCAGCCAACAGTGCAAGGTTGGAAGGGGTAGAGAAGCCATTGCAGGTTACAACTGGGTATGTAAGAATGGGACCATGGAATGACAATACTGCTGAACTGGACAATAGAAGAGGATGATACAGTCAACTGTGTCAAAGGATACCAAGTAGTCAAGATGAATGAAGAAAGATCATCCACCATGGTAACAGTCACAGAGAGAGTTCTTTATGAGTTTGGTTTGGGCCATTTCAATGCTGTGGCAGGGATGAAAACCCGATTAGAGAGCTTCAGACATGAGAGTTATAGGAAAACTGGGCACAGATTTGGGTGGCAAAAACATGATCAAGAATTTTGAAGAGGTGGAGGAAGTTGGAGACTGACTGGTAGTTTTCCAGGATAGAACAACCTCTTGTGCACTAATTATACTGTTCATTTACAACTCTGTTTATTTTTCACAATGAGAGTTGTAAGATGAGATGACAGTTTCTGACTTTTTAAAATCTTTTCATGGGATGTAGCTGGTGCTGACATAGCCATCATTTATTGCCCATGCTTAATTGGCATTGATGTGGAGGTACTGAGCTATCACCTTGAACCGCTGCAGTCCATGTGGTGGAAATACACCCACAATGCTGTTAGTAGAGTACTTTGGGATTTTGCTATGAAGGAATAAATTCATTAGCCCACTTATTTCAGATAGATTAAAATGACAGAGGGTTTCCAAGCTTTGCATTGACTTCAATGGAAATGAAAATCAGGAAAGATGTCCATCAAGCTCCTGAATCCACATCACCGAAAGGCAAAATAACCCCAAAGTGCGAGTGCATTCCTTTCTGTTTAGCAAAGTACACCCAACACAAATCTCAGCAGAAACAAAATGCAAGGTGCTTTGTGATACAAAATCAATGTTTTGCTGCAGAACAGATATAACAAAAGAAGGTGAGAAGAATAGACTTCCACATAGCAAAGTGATACCAATGTCATATTCCTTAATGTAATCAAATCCTCATAATGCAGACTTGCTTTGCTGAGAACATTTACACTTCAGTATTTCTGTAGGAAGCTTATGAAAGATGAAAACACATAATCCTATTTCTGTCTCACATTTAACCATTCATATTTTAATGGAATTTTAAAAATCATCTTTTTGCATGCAATTGTTAATAGGGGAGAACATGATAACTATGGGAATGACAAAATAATTCAGTGCACTGAACAACAAACATCTGAATGTTTGGGACTGTATTTGGATCAGGACTGAAGATTTAACTTATTCGCATAGATTAGGATTTCTATACGATGGATTGAATGAGAAATGATTACATTCGCTACAGATGTATACGGTTCTGTGAATGACCTGTCAGGTCAAAGTGTAATATAGCAGAGCAGTGAGCCACTCAGATCTAGAAATTACAAGTTAATTTCTGGATCTGTGCAGAGTCAGCTAATCTGAGCCTTTACAACTGTTAACTGATAACTCAAGGATAAAGAGGGGCCCAAATGGTATTACTGGTGCAAGATGGTCACACCTGTAAACAGCTGCACTGATGGTTGATAGACTGTTAGTCTCCAAGTCCAGGGAGCAGTTAGGAATGTTTGGTTTTGTATATAGTTATATTTTAATTTGTCTATTTAATTCAAAACAGAAAAGAGTTGGAGATCTAAATGCATTAGCATTAATTAATTAGCATTGCTACTTGGATACAAAGCCATGTGATTCACTTCACAGTGAAGATGAGCTTTGAGAGGGCAAGGGTTTATAGGAAGCTATTGTAGGATTGAGTTACAGATTTTTCCCAAAAATATCACTGAGCCTCACAGGAAGGATCAATCTGCAAGAATCTGAGAGACAGAGAGAGTGAGCAGAAAGGTGGAGGCTCTATTGTTGACCATGTAAAATACAGGTGGGAGATCGATTACCTTCAGATCAAAAAGACCAAGCTCTTGAGTGCTTAAACAAAGCTGTAAGATTTGCCAAGTTTTGGCGAGAGGCAGGGATCTCTAGAGTAATCCACACCATGAAAGTCAATTTGGCAAATATAAGTTATCCAAATGGAAAAAGGAAAAAGGAGCTAACAATCACTTTGGACTGGTTCTGGGGGAATTAAGTGTCTAGTTAGCAGACAGAGTAAAGCATAGAATAGGACAGCACAGTGGCACAGTGGTTAGCACTGCTTCACAGCGCCAGGGATCCGGGTTTGATTCCTGGTTTGGGTCACTGTCTGTGCAGAGTCTGCGTGTTCTACTTGTGTCTGCATGGGTTTCCTCTGGGTGCTTTGGTTTCCTCTCACAGTCCAAAGATGTGTGGGTTCGGTGGTTTGGCCATGATAAATTGCCCCTTAGTGTCAGGGAGATTAGCAGGGTAAATATGTGGGGTTACAGGGATAAGGCCTGGGTGGGATTGTGGTCGGTGCAGACTTGATGGGCCGAATGGCGTCCTTCTGCACTGTAGGGATTCTATGATTCTATGATGACCAGGGAGCAAGATTTCTTGTTGTTTTAAATGTTAAATGAGGGATCTTTTCTGTAGTTTATGATATATGTTGCCTACTGAAATAGTGTTTAGTCAATCTACTTCTAGTTTGTGTGTTATAGTAAAAGTCTTGAAATATAATCTTGTCCTGTGATCCTTTCAGTGATGCAGTGGAAGTTTTATTTTATTTTCAAAAGCTACTGGCCTCTACAAGGTAACTGCCTCTGTTGCAGTTCTCTGAAGTCAATTATGATGTGTTAGACAGAGGACACAATATAGAAATAGCAAGTTTTAATAAAAACATAACACATCAAAATAGGTATTATACAAAAACGAAGCACTCTCTATACATTCCTTACAATGTCACTTCCTGTGCATTAATTTGCTATTCAACTTATGTGCAGTAGCCACCTGTCTAGAATGCAGTTCCATGTGAGTCAATTGTAGCTATTTCAATCAAAAATATCACAGCTGGGCTTAATCCTAACCCACAGAGGTGCACTTTCCAGCAAGGCTCCCTGAAAGGAATCTAAGGGCAGAATCTTACGGCCATTCACACCTGTGGGATTTTCTGGTCCCGCTGCAGTGAACAGAGATTTGGCTGGGTGACAAATTCTTCATCCTCGCTGCAGCAGCAGCAGGGTGTGAATGGCCAGTAAGATCGTGCCCTAAGAGTCAGAACCTTAGCCGGAAGTCTGAGGCCAATTGTAATGCTCTAACTATTTGCTTGGTTGAAAGAGGCTCAGGAATCAGGTGCACCCTATGGCTCACCATTACATTGGGCAATGCACTAAGTTGCCAGACCATGGGGCAGTCAAGGCGATATTTAAAAAGATAGAAAGAAGAAAGAACTTCATTTATGTAATGTTGTTTCTTTCATCGCCACCAGATATCTCAAAGCGCTTTACAGCCAAATACATATGTTTTGAAGTGTTGTTACTGTTGTAATGCAGGAAACATGGCAGCCAATTTGCCCAGAGCAAGCTTATGCAAACCGTTAATAATGATGAGACAATCTGTTCCTGTGATGTTGAATGAGGGATAAACATTGGCGAGGATAGCGGGAATATATCTGCTGCTTTCTTCAAAACAATGCCATAGGGTCTTTTACACCCATTGCAGTGGGCAGATGGATCGTTGGTTTTACATCGCATCTGAAAGACAGTGGCCAGAACTTTCCAGCCCCTCCCCCTGCAGTGGGTTTCCCTGTGGCAGAGGCAGCATGCAATGGCCACCAGTGGGCAGTTTGTGTAGCTCAACGGCCCTATCACCACGGCGGGACGAGTAGATTCCACCTGTGGGCAGGGCTGGAAAATCCCACACAGTGCTTCCAACAGTCAGCAAGATACTGCACTGGAATGTCAGCCTTGATTTTTGTGTTTAATTCCTGAGCAGGACTTGAACTCAGAACCTTGTGACTCAAAGATGAGAGTGCTACAAGCTGAACCAAAAAGTATTCGTGATAGGGTTTATTTCATTTGGTAATACTGCAGAATAGAATTGATGCTCTGCCAAATTTAGAAGCATTTCTTTCAATAATAGTGGGATATATGTTTTTTTGCCTCAGTTAAGTTTGGGTCCAAAAGGAAAACTTCTGATGGAATGATGACTAGATTGATAGGATATTTAAATATCATATGTATTTGCACATAGGTCAAACTTTTTAAAGTTGACAGCAGTTTCATTTGAGCGGCGGGGGTGGGAGACCTTATATGTGAATTAACAATATTTTGCATTTAAGGGGATCCTGTTTTGGACTTGGTGTAGAGGCAAAGGCAAATTACATACTTATCAGAACAGCATGCGGCTGATTAACATGTCAGTTTCATAATTAGCTGAATAGAGGAAGAAGAGTTATATTTCCTAAGTATCTGTGGGAAAAAAATATTGAATCATAGAATCCCTACAGTGCAGAAGGAGGCCATTCAGTCGATCGAGTCGACACTGACTCTCCGACAGAGCATCTTGCCCAGGTTCACCCTTGTATTTACCTCATTAATTCCCTCTACACATCTTGGGTCACTAAGGGGCAATTTAGCATGTCCAATCCACCTATGAAATATGAGGATATGAATTGATTGTTGTCATGGTTTCCATAGTGACATTGTCAAATTCCTCATGTCATGCCAATCCTGTGAATTATTTTTATTTTCAGCAGAGTGAAATAATAATATTACAAATATAATATATATGCATATTGAAATACACTATTTTCTAATCTTGATAAGTGACTATTTACACCTGCATTATATAAGAATACCTTGATTTCTTTCAAACCTCTTAGTCTTTCTTTAAAGTTAGAAAGCATAAAGTTACTTTCTCACTGGAGGTTGTTGGAGTACAGCTTTAGCCCACATTTAGTAGAATTGATGATAACTTCTCTCATCTTCCACTTGACTTCCTCACACCTGATTTTGTTCACCAAAAAAAAACATGCAGCTTCAGCAGCGCAGGCCTGCAGCATTTCAGCTGTTGTACCTATTTGTCTGTTTTGCCAACCATGAAAATACCTTTCAAACTCAGACATCTACATGAGCAGCAAAGTCATCAGTGATCCAACTGGACTGCTGAGCTGTGAGCTGTACATCAATGTACACCATAGAGACCTTGCCGCATAACCCCTTCATAAATTATTGATACTAAGAAGGATCTTTGCTGCAAAATTTGCTCTTTGTACAATGAACGCCCTAAAATAATGCAATTTTAGTGCATTCTTCTCCATTATAAACACCACCTACTTCCAGCTCCATAACACCAGCCTCCATTCCTACCTCAGCTGCTGCTGAAACCCTCAACCATGCCTTGGCTGTCTCCAGAGTTGATGTTTCAATGTTTGTCGGACCTGTCTCCCACCTTCCACTCACCATAAGCGTTAATTTGTTAGGAATGGGTTAACATACTTTCCAGTTAAGCCCTAATTTGATGTCAATTATTAAATAGAAGTCACTGATATATAAAGGGGTCACGGGTGGCACTATTTTGTTGGTGGAGAATTGTATGTGAAGTTGGATCAAAGAAATAAAGGTATCTTGTGGAGAAGCAGAACTTGTTTGTCTCCTTTACAGCAAACTCTACAGCAACCATGAGGCTCAAATAGAACTCACCCAAAATTCTGCTGCTTGCATGCTATCCCACCCCATGTCCCACTCACCAATGACCCTTGCCCATTTATGTTGGCTTCAAGTTCATCAATTTCTCCAGTTTAAAATTTTTGCGTACATCCATGTCTTATTCCTCCCTATAGATCAACCCTACAACCCCCTCCACAGAATTCTCTAAGTCTATCCCCTATATTAATTAAACTTGCTGTTGTTTTGCAAAAACACAACCACCCATACCCACAATATCAAGAGGCTTTAAGGCACCTAATTTCTGAAACTCCTGAATACAAGATAACAATTGATATTTATATGGTGTTAAATTGCCCCAAGGCACTTCACTCGTGTATCTTATAGTTAGCTGGACCCACATAAGGATCTATTAGAGCAGATGAGCAAAAGCTTGGTCAAAGTAAGGTTTTAGGCACAGTAAGTAGTCTTACAACACCAAGTTAAAGTCCAACAGGTTTATTTGGTAGCACGAGCTTTCGGAGCATTGCCCCTTCATCACGTGATGAAGGGGCAACACTCCGAAAGCTCGTGCTAGCAAATAAACCAGATAGGTTTTAAGAAGACGTTTTAAAGGAAGAAAGTGAGATAATGGGGCAAAAAGGTCCAGGGATACTTTCCAGAACTTAGGGTCTAGACAGCTGAAGATGAGGCCAACAGTAATGGAATGATTAAAATGGGAGATGTGTAAGAGGCCAGGATGAGTGGGTATCTTGGAGGTTTGTGGGGCTGGAGTGGATTATAGAGATAGGGAGCAGTGAACTGTGGAGGGATTTAAAAACAAGAATGAGAATTTTAAAATCAAGCTATTGCTTGATTGGGACGCAATAAACACTGGGGTGGTAGGTGAATGGCAGTTGGTACAAGCAAGGATGGAGTCAGCAGAGTTTTGGATGACCCCAGGTTTATGGGTGGTAGCACATGGAAGGGCAGCCAGCTGGAATAGTCAAATTCGGAGGTATTAAAAGCATAGATGAGAGTTTTAGCAGCAACCTTCCACATTCTTCTCCTACTTCTTAAGATCCACATCTTGGACAATGCGTTTAATTATCTGCCCCAATCTACCCTTGGCTGAGTATGTACTTTCTTTTCTGATTATGTCCTGTTGGGAACTTGTTTTATTTTGCTACCTCACAAGTTCTGTATGAATGCAATTTGTTGTCCTTGTCAGAACAGTTATTGTATGTTGTGAGAGCACTTAATATGACTGAGTAATTTCAATGCTTTCCTGGCCAAAGCTGATCCGAGACATCATTGTTCATAACAATAAGTACCTTGGTATCATACCTTTGTGTTGTTAGGTTGTTGTACTTTCAATCTTTTCTGATGCTGCTTGTTGTAAACACTTTAACATTTATTTTAACATATCTACAGATTATGGTGAACACACTGAGAAGATTCTGACCTTTCTTGCTTTCTTTGACTTACACTTTAGACTGTTCCAGAGTCCAACATCACATGTGTACATGGTTACCCAGGAATTAGAAGTGGCTTTAATCCTTCTAGTATTTCCCTGGTAACTATTCTGCTAAGTCGGAACCATCTGGATTCTCTGATTTAAGTCAGAGGCCTGAATATTTCAGATGGTAGAATTTCACGACTCTACCAGCTCCCTAGCCATTTTATGCTTGATGACCATCAAATGGCTCAAGTGAGGCTTATGTCACCACATGTCTTGTCCCTGCAGTGATAGGAGTTGCAGTGGATAGAAGAGGAAGTGCTTCAACGTGCCCAAGCTGAAGTCCTGAGACTGGATGGCAAGGCAAGTTTGGTATCTCCAAGGCAGGGAGGGTAGAGAAGACCTGGGAGTTGGAAAGTGGGTAATTGGGTGAATCAAATCAACCCTTCACCTTCTAAAGTCCAGGGTATATAGCCCTAGTTTGTGTAATAATTTCTCATAATTAAACAAAAGCAGAATAGCCACCTGGGTAACATACCAGTGGGCTGCTGACATCTGAGGACCTGTAGCCCAACAGGTATCAGCACATTCATGAAAGAAAGAAAATGGGAATAAGCAGGAACATTTTAAAATATACATGCTGCCATACATTACAAAAAAAGTGAACAGGAGACATGTAGTGTGCACTTTAGATATTAGCTTCAGTGCATTTCAAATTTTACCCAAATCAAAAGTGAAAGAAAAGTAATTGTTTTCCTTTGTTGCTCTGTGTCTCAATTGTTTTCTCTGTCACTGTGGAAAATGCTGCCCACATCAGGTGTAAGCCATGACTGCTATTGCCAAAGCAAATAAAGTTGCAATGTTCTCTATTGAATTCATCTGTGTCGACGGCGCACACATATGATTAAGACGGGGCTTTCTTCTCAAGCCTGATGCAATAGGCGGAGTTCCCTCATTGTTAACTTTCTAAATACTGTAAAAAGATATCTCTTTGTAGCTCATGTATCAAAAGTCTGTCCTGTTAGATGTCTTTCAACACAAGATGTCCCACTAGGCATTTGCAGTGAGTGGAATTCTGGAGGAATAATATATGGAAATTGAAATTTTAAAAGCAAACCAATCAATTAATGTGCTGAATTTCTTTGCTTTCTCAATACACCCAAAAGCAGCTTGTCCCTCAAGGTTCAACTCATTACGTCAAGTTCACATATAAATTTCATTGTGTGCATTTAGAATACAATGAAGAGTTCTGATTTCTGCAGTGTGAAAATTGCAGCTATTCAATGGATACAAAGGAGGGCAAAGAGAATGATTGAAGGGATGGAGAAATTGGATTATGTCGAACAATTATGTAATTTAGTCATGTTCTCACTCGCAGAAAGATTGCTAGGTGACATGATTGCTGACTTTAGAATTTTAAGCAAATTAGATAACTTAGACCATGATGAGCTGCTTCACCTGGTCCAGAAGAGTAGAATTGAAGGCCACAATTCCTGCTCTTGAAGGATGCAACTCAAGACTGATCTTCAGAAACTCCGTGGAGGGTAGGAAATCTGAGGTAGCTTTAAATGTGACAGGGGGCTCTGTGCAAAATCCAGAAGTCACACAATATCACAAAATGCAACTCCAACCTCATATAGTTTCACTTACATGTCTTCAACCCTCCAATGTATGACAGTGAGAATGATGCAGATCTGCATTGCACAATCTCTGTCGGTGTGGAGTGTGCACATTCTCCCCACGTCTGTGTGGGTTTCCTTCGGGTGATGTGGCTTCCCCCCACAGTCCAAATATGTGCGGGTTAGGTTGATTGGCCATAGTAAATTACCCCTCAATGTCAGGGGGATCAGTAGGGTAAATACATGTGGTTATGGGGCTAGGGCCTGGGTGAGATTGTTGTCCGTGAAGGCTCAATGGGCCAAATGGTCTCCTTAGAAACATAGAAACATAAAAGATAGGAGGAGGCCATTTGGCCCTTTGAGCCTGCTCAGTCATTCATTACGATCATGGCTGATCATCCAACTCAATAGTCTAATCTTGCTTTCTCCCCATACCTTTGATCTCATTCACCCCAAGTGCTATTTCCAGCCGCTCTTGAATACATTCAATGTTTTGGCATCAACTACTTTCTGTGGTAATGAATTCCATAGACTCACCACTCTTTGGGTGAAGAAATGTCTCCTCATCTCCGTCTTAAGTGGTTTACCCTGAATCCTCAGACTGTGATCCCTGGCTCTGGACTCTCCCAACATCAGGAATATCTTCCCTGCATCTACCCTGTCTAGCCCAGTTAGAATTTTATAAGTCTCTATGAGATCCCCCCCCTCATTCATCTGAACTCCAGCAAAAACAATCCTAACCCAGTCAATCTCTCCTCATACATCAGTCCCGTCATCCCCAGGATCAGCCTGGTAAACCTTCACTGCACTCCCTTGAGAGCAAGAACATCCTTCCTCAGAAAAGGAGACCAAAACTGCACACAATATTCTACGTGTGGCCTCACGAAGGCCCTGTATAATTGCAATAACACATCCCTGCTCCTGTACTCAAAATCTCTCACAAAATGAAGATCAGCATACCATTTGCCTTCTTTACCGCCTGCTGCACCAGCATGCTTACCTTCAGTGACTGGTGCACAAGGACACCCAGGTCCTGCTGCACACTCCCCTCTCCTAATTTACAGCCATTCAGGTAGCAATCAGCCTTCTTGATTTTGCTTCCAAAGTGAATAACCTCACACTTATTCAAATTATACTGTATCTGCCATTGATTTGCCCACTCACCCAACCTGTCCAGGTCATTCTGAAGGATCTCTGCATTCTCTTCACAGTTCACCCTCCCACCCAACTTGCTATCCCCCAATCCCATGCACTTTAATCTTGCATTATAATCTCTTATTCGGGACTTTGTCAAACGCTTTCTGAACGTCCAAATATACCACATCGACAGGCTCTCCCTTGTCAACCCTCCTAATTATATCTTCAAAGAATTCCAACAGATTTGTCAAGTATGATTTCCACGTCATAAATCCATGCTGACTCTGTCTGATCCTGCCACTGCTTTCTAAATTCTCTTCCATAAAGTCATTGATAATGGACTAGAGAATTTTCTCCACTACCGATGTTAAGCTTACTGGTCTATAATTCCCTCATTTCTCTCTACCTCCCTTTTTGAATATTGGGATGACATTAGCTACCCTCCAATCTGCAGGGACTATTCCAGAGTCTATAGAATCTTAGAAGATGACCACTAATTCATCCACTATTTCTAGAGGTACCTCCTTAAGTACTCTGGGATGTAGATTATCAGGTCCTGGGGATCTATTCGCCTTCAATGCCATCAGTTTTCCCAGCACCATTTCTCCACTAATGTTGATCTCCCTCAGTTCTTCCCTCTCACTAAATCTTGCATTCTCCAACATTTCAGGTATCTGATTCGTGTCCTCTTTTGTGAAGACAGAACCAAAGTATGTATTCAGTTCCTCGGACATTTCTTTGTCCCCTATTATACATTGCCCTGTTTCTGTCTGTAGGAGACCTATATTTCTCTTCACCAATCTCTTTATCGTCATGTATTTATAAAAATTCTTAGTGTCAGTTTTTATGTTTCCTGCAAGCTTACTTTCGTACTGTATTTTCCCCTTCTTAATCAATCCCTTTGTCCTTCTTTGCTGAATTCTAAACTGCTCCCAATCCTCAGACCTATTATTTTTCTTGGCCAATCTGTATGCTTCTTCCGTTGATCTCTCTAATTTCCTTGGTAAGCCATAGATTGGCCCTCTTACCCATTTTGCTTTTGTGCCTGACAGGAATAAACAGTTGCTGCAGTTCCCCCTTGCATTCCTTGAATGTTTGCCATTGCCTATTCACTATCATCCATTTAATAACTCCCCATTCTATCAAGGCCAACTCATGCCTCATTTCCTCATAGTTTCCTTTAGTAAGATTCAGCAACCTAGTTTCTGAATCAACTACTTCACTCTTCATCTTGATAAAATATTCTATCATGTTATGGGTGCTCATCTCCAAGGGGTTTCGTACAGCTAGATTGGCAATAATTCTCTTCTCATTACATAGTATCCAGTCGAAGATGGCCTGCTTTCTAGTTGGTTCCTCCACATAGTAGTCACTATAGAGATTCTCTGATAATTCTTTGAAGCTCATCTCAAGCACTGAGAGAGTGAATCCAAGGATAGAATTTAGAGGAAAAGGAGTTACGGAAAACCAAAGGAGAAATGTTTTGATGGATACAGGGCAGACACAAGTGACACCAAGATTCACTAATGGATCAAATAATATGCCGCTTGGAGTAGTGGGGAGTCAGGGATGCAAGCTTGAGTCCTCATTTTTAAACTACATTCTTTCATGGGATGTGAACATTTCTGGCAAGGCCAACATATGCTGCCCATCCTTAATTATCCTTGAACTGAGTGACTTGCTAGGCCTTGCAAAGGCACAGTTTAAGAGTCAACCACATTGCTTTGCATCTGCAGTTACATGTTGGCTAGACCAGGTAAGGATGGCAGATTTCCTGACAAAGGGTCATCTGGACTTGAAAAGCCAGCTCTTTTCTCTCCTTACAGATGCTGCCAGACCTGCTGAGATTTTGCAGCATTTTCTCTTTTGGTTTCAGATTCCAGCATCCGCAGTAATTTGCTTTAATATTATGGCAGATTTCCTTCCCTGGACACTAATGAATCAGATGGGAGTTTACGACAACGGTAAACAGTTCGCGGTCACTATTACTGTGACAAGCTTTGACTTCCAGATTTTATGAATTGAATTCGAATTCCAACAGTTGCCATGTCCCTGCAGCATTAGCTGGGCCTCTGGATTACTAGTCTAGTGACAGTATCACTATGACACAGTTATTCCAGCTCCTGCAATCATGTAGCAAAATTGACATAATAATTGGCTCCAGAAAACAATCCGTCAGTCAACATTCCGTGCAGTCAACAGGGAGATCCTTGATTTGTCTCCATTAGCACCATGGAATGATCCAGAGGCAAAGAAATGAGGCTGTACAGATTTTCACAGTCATTAGTAATGCAAAGCCACCACGATTAACAAGTCTTCTTTTAGAAATTTGCGGATCTCTACCATCAATTGACATGACATGAATCTGTAGAATTCACTGCCACAGAAAGTAGTTGAGGCCAAAACATTGCTTGATTTCAAGAAGAAATTAGATTTAGATCTTGGGGCTAAAGGGATCAAGGGATATGGGGAAAGGCATGATCAGGACATTGAATTTGATTATCAGCCATGATTATAATGAAAGGCGGAGCAGGCTCAAAGGGCTGAATGGCCTACTCCTTTTATTTTCTATGTTTCTATGGCAATCTCAGTTTCTGGAGACTTCTGTTCTGAAAAAGAGTCTGACTGGATTTGAAATGTTAACCCTGTTTCTCTCTCCACAGTTGCTGCCAGACCTGCTGAGCTTTTGCAGCAACTCTTGTTTTTATATCAGCTTACAGAGACATTGCTCTGAGAAGCTGAGGAAGTTGAACCTCCAATAGAGGGTAGTGTGTGTGAACTCTATCCCCACATCAGGCTATTGTTACCTGTGATGGCTCTTGCCCAAAGTCCAATTCAAGACAGCCATGGTGACACTCATCCTGAAGTACTGAGTTTCAATCACTTCAAACTTCATAAATGAACTTCTTACTGAAAGAACGTTCACGCTCAGGTCAGTAGTGCAGAGTCAGGACATTTCCTGGTCCTGCAAACCCGTCCTGGGAGAAAGTGCCTCAAAAGTTGGGATTTTAGATCTCAGCTCGTGGGATTCCCCAGAAGTCAGGCCAGGTGACTCCAGAATGAGTGGGGAGAGTGCTCAGTTTGAAGGTGGTTTGGGTGGAAGGTCTGCCTCGATGCACCAACATATTGTCAAAGATTTTTTAAAAAGCATTAAACCAAAGAGCAGCCCTCATCCCTCACTCACCCTCACTCAACACACATGTCCCACCCATGCAAACCCATGCCACATCATGCTCTCTACCCTATCCTATTCCCCTCATAACCTCCATGCCAATCTATGCCCTTGTACCCACTCCCATAAACCATCATACCCTCTATGCTAACCTATTCTCTCCAGCCACCCATGAACCTTTATAGCCCAATACCAACTTAGTGGCAACTCACGCCAATCTATGTCCCACCACCATGCTTTGCTTTTACAACTACCATGCCAATTTTTCAGGTATTCACCATGGGAAGACCTCAGGGCCCACGCTGAGATTGAATAAAAGAAAGCTGTAAGTATCTATTGCAGACTTTGATGAAAAAAACAGTCAATTTAAAAAACCCATTAAGTACATATACATCCTTTCAACTACATAATCCCTTACAAGGTTAAACATTTCATTCAAATGCTTTATCCTTTGAACAAATAAGCATTGGAATTCATACTCCACTTCAAAGAGTCTACCATCATTTGGCGATGCCAATCAAATTGTTAAATGGAAGGCACTCCCCTGTGATAATCAAAGGTTTTGAAATCAGTCATGAAGCATAAATGCAATAATAATAACCTTCGGGCTTATGCCAAAGAAAGATTGAAATAGCAAGAAATGGTTTGGTTCTAAAACTCCATGCAGTTTTTCAACCACCTTCAGCCTTCCCTCAGTCCATCTGCTTATGAGCCCTTATGTTACCTATACCTTCAGATTTGACAATTCCAATGCTTTCCTAGCTGGCCTCCCATCTTTCATCCTTTATAAAACTTGCATTGATACAAAGCTCTTCTGCTTATAATTTGATTTGCACCATTCATCCATCACCTCTGTGCTCATGGACCTACATTGGCTCCCAATCCACCAATGACTCCATTTAATATTTGTGTCCTTCCATTCAAAAGATTGCATGATCTTACTCTTCTCTATCTTACCATCTCCCTCTGGCCCTTCAACCCTTCAGAGTTGTGCATTTCTCCACATGTACTCTCTTATGAACTCCTCAAATCTCTACAACCCATCATGGAAGTCATGGTTTCAACCATCTAGTTCTTAAGGTATGAAATCACCCTAAACCGCTCTGCCCCTTTCTGTTCCTTTGAGATGCTCCTGCAATAAAACTTTTAGTTACCCATCCCAAGACGATCTTCTTTGACACAATATCATAACTTAATTGCAGTGTTAATGTAAGCCTACTTGTGACACTAGTAAATAAACATAAACTTAAAACTTAAAATATCCATCCTTGTCTGATAACCATCCTGTGAAGTACCTGTGAAAAATGTTAATGCTTAAAGATGCTATACAGCTGCAAGTGTCTGCGTGGGTTTCCTCCGGGTGCTCCGGTTTCCTCCCACAGTCCAAAGATGTGCAGGTTAGGTTGATTGGCCAGGTTAAAAATTGCCCCTTAGAGTCCTGGGATGTGTAGGTTAGAGGGATTAGCGGGTAAATATTTGGGGGTAGGGCCTGGGTGGGATTGTGGTCGGTGCAGACTCGATGGGCCGAATGGCCTCCTTCTGCACTGTAGGGTTTCTATGATTCTATGAAGTTGCTGTTGACTTTAAGGGTGCTTTGTGAAACAGTAAGGTTTGATAAATAAAACCAAAGGTAATTATGAAATGACTCAATTCATAAAAGAAGTCTATTGAAGTGGAATAAGTCATACAGAATGTAAATGGCTGTACTTTTCACGATTTTGTGGATTTCACTGCAGCAGATGATTATTGGCAGTGCAAGCCAGGCAAACCGAGCAGAGATCATCATTCTTCAACATGTACAGGCATTGAATTAGCTACATTGATTAGTGTGACATTCCCTGTTTTTGAGGTTTAGATCTAATAAGGAAATGCCAGGTGAATTAAAATAGGAATTATAGAGTGCCAGGCTCTTATACTCTGTATGAAAGGCATTGCTGCTTCCTCCTATTCTAACATTGCATTTCAAATTATCCAGGGCAATAGCATGCTAACAATGTCTAATATTGTCTCAAATAAGAAGTTATGCCACTTCCCAACATTCCAACCAGGCCCAGAAGAGACATGCTTCTTAGAAATACTAATTTCCTAATGCCTTAGAATTGATTAAGCTTAATCCAGTGGCAGACCTGAAATAATTCATTTCTTCTGTAAGTACATTCAATTTTTCTACTTATTTTATGAAACCTTTGTGCTTAATGGACAGAAGTGATGTTAGTGCTGGTGAGTAGAATAATACCAAAATTGAACACTCCTATGCCAGGTACAGTGTGATAAAATGCAGAGGAAAGGTTTCTCTCTGATTCCCCAACCAAGTGTCTCTGCTCAGCTCTCAGGAGCGTTGCCCATTAGGGAAGTATATGTCATTTTCTCATTTTATACAGCAACCATCTTTTGATTCTTTGACCAAGGTTGTCAATTTAGTACCAACTTAGGAGTTAGCTTTCTGCTGTGGATATAAGCAGAACTGGATTGAAGCAACCTAGCAGACAGATCATGGGGTCAGATTAGACAGTCGTAATACCATCCAATGCAGCATCTAATCCACAAAAGCTCAAATGCCATGGTGTGACCCATATTTTACTTTAATGATTGCATTTCTGGAATGGACAGGAAGTCATCGCAACAGGAGCTTGGCAAATAATACATAGGGATGTTATAAAGTACAAATTTAAGGAGGTGAGCTCAGTTTGTGTTTGTTTTTTTTATTTCTAAACAATGCTGTTGTGACTTTGCTTGATGTCAGAGGTTATGAGCCAGATCAGTGTTTATGACTCCAGTGATAGAAACCAAATAGAACGGAAACAAAGAATATGTTACAAAGTCTGAGTCCCTTGTCCAAAGCCATGCAGTTTAAAATGCTTTGTAATTGAAAGACCACTCCTATCGATTTGCACAGCATCTATTTTTAGGTTTTGTTAACCAAAAGTTGCCTAAGTGTCCAATTAAAAATATAGCTCAATTTTTAATCTCATTACTAAATTCTTTCGTGCAGAAAAATGGGCAGGTTTCTCCATGCTCACATACATACAACTCATACATGGGGAAGATGTTTCCATTAATAGGAGAGACTAGGATCCAAGGGCACAGTCTCAGAGTAAAGAGACGACCCTTTAGACCCGAGATGAGGAGGAATTTCTTCAGCCAGAGAGTGGTGAATTTGTGGAATCCATTGCCACACAAGGCTGTGGAGGTCAGGTCATTGAGTACATTTAAGCCAGAGATAGATAGGCTCTTGATTGGTAAAGGGATCAAAGCTTACGGGGAAAGGGCGGGTGAATGGGGTTGAGAAACTTACCAGCCAAAATTGAATGATGGAGTAGAAACAATGGGGCAAATGGCCTATTTCTGCTCTGATATCTTATGACATTGATAACGTGCTCTAAATGTCTTTAAGAGTTATTTAACATTTAAAGATGAATGAGTGGGCCTTTCTAAGAGTTTCTCCTCCCCGCCAAACTTTTATTTACTCTGTGTACAGACCAAAGCCAAATTATACTGAGTAATGTTGTCTTGGTTCACTGAAACACTTAACATTTGAACTCTCCACAAGTTGAAGGTTTACTGCGGTCCCAGCTCAGCAGTTTCACTTTATGTTCTTGAGTTATATTTGTAATACCTCTATCTTTTATTCACACCATCTCAGCTATGCTCAATAGCTTGATTGCAGTCGGCTTGTGCCAAAGGGCAGTTTACACAGGTGTTGGCTCAGCCCAGGAGACAAAGTTGAAAAAGTGCAAATCAAACTGACACTGATGTTCATATTTCCTTAGCATTCTGCTGCTGTTTGTTCATAATAACACATTAAAAGAAATTAGGCTAATTAATTATCATAATTCAAACATGGAGAGAGAAAATTGTACAAGACTGCTCACGTGTAATGGAATCTTTTCATGGGTTACTTTCATTTCAGGAAGGTACAAACTGTTCAGCTGAAGTATTGAAATCTCTACTGCCACTTCTTTTGTGAGGAGCGCAAATTTGAAATATAAGTTTGAACGACTCTGAGATGGAGAGAAGGTTCCTTTCTCCCAGATCTCAGATTTTAACTCTGTGAAGGGGGGAGCAGGCCACAACCACTTTGTCCCATTCACTAACAATTCCATTAAAACATTAAGATGAGATCAAGGGTGGAACATTCGCCCCCGCCCCCCGCCCCCCCGCCCCCCGGCAAAAATATTGAAGGGTGGGGTTCTCTGGGCATGCTGCGCAACAAGACCGGATATTCCCGCCCGCGCTCAATGGAACTTTAAGTGGTCTGATGAGTTTTCTGTCTCGGCCCCTATGATTCCCACAATGAGAGAATTTTGACCTAAGTGCCAAAATGGCGAGAATACCGGAGCAAACCGCTCAGTACGTCAAATGCGCTCCAGACCGCAATCGTCCCACACAGTCATTTTTTGGGAGAGTGGTGAGTTGCACACCAGTGCTGGGGGTGGGAGAGGGGAGGGAGGTTGCCAGGATGTCTGGTGGGCACTACTAGTCTGCCAGGTGGACACTGCCTGATGGCATGGCCCAGCCATGCTCTTGACCACCTGGGGCCTCAATGGTCTCTGGACACCACCCCCCTCAACCTCCCCACCCCCCCCCCCCCCCCCCCCCCCCGGCCATCCCCCAACCTGTATGGCCATTGCCATGGCCCTTTTCGGGGTGAGATCTGGTTTGCGCCAGAAGAAAGGGCCGGCACGATTGCAAACTGTTTGTCACTGGGTAGGGAAGCAATTTTTAGGCCTACACGCTATCTTCTGTGATCAGTGCAATCTGCGCCAGGTCAGAAAATCACCCCCCAGATACTGTGATGTCAGAGTTGAAACAATTTACACACATTCTAAATGCCTCGAATAAAACACTATCTATAACAAAGCCAGGTAATATAGCATGATATGGAAGATGACAAATTTTAAAAATGAAGGATTCTGAGACTGAAAGTGAGACAGATAAAGCTCATTAATTCCAATATTGCATACATTGCTGGCTGTCCATGGCATCAAATTAACATAACTTAAAAGGTCCTTTCCATAATATGACTCCAGTGACCAAGTATTCACTTGGAACTGAAGTTTCAAATCCCAAGCCTAACCCTTGTGTATTGATAAAGCAATATACGAAAATAGCAAACAAGAAAGTACTTAAACAAATCAAGGAGGGACCAATGAAAACTTGGTACTTTTGGAGTACTCTTGCAGCCTTTCCAGGCCAGTTACAGTGAGTGGAAACTTGTGCGCTCTGCCATGATGGGCTTTGCGCCAACGGTGGCACAATCAGGTGGGATGGTGGAGGGTGGGAACCCCGCAACTTCCCCCCTTCATCCATGGTGGCACAGAATGCCCACTTAAGAATCTCATCCCACTGCTACTCGTATGAATCAACTGGTGGGCAGGGGTGGCCTACCAGGCAAGGAGCATGACAAGTAAGCCTGTGTGGGGTTGCTTACGGACATCTGGAGGGTTGGGAGCGGTTTCTTGGTCAAGGACACTTTGGGCCCTATTTTCCCATTTTGATTCTAAGTGCTGGGCACTTGTAACTGGGAGTGTTTCAGATCTGATTTTTAGACCCATTCTCAGGCCACCCACTCCCACGCCCTCCCCTCGCACCCCCCCCCCCCCCCCCACCACCACACCCCCCCCCCGCCGCCCCTAACACACTCTGCCTGAAAAATATCAGCGATTCTGAACCGCACTGCAGAAGCCTGTGGGCGGGGCTTAACACACCCGAAACCCTGCAGCTCCGATCAGTGCCTCCAACTGCGCATGCACAGAAAAAAAAATGATAGAATGCGGCTCCCCTGCCACATCACTCGCAGGCCCCCACAGGCAGATAATGCCTCACCCTGGCCCCCACAGACATTGCCCCACCCCCCCCAACATTATTGACCCCCTTATTCCCCCACCCGCCCGCTACCCAGACCGATCGCAGTCCACTCCCCCTTCTACCCACTGATCACACGCAGAGTGGCAGCGGACCCCCCATTCCCCCCACCGATCTCAAGCAGGAAGCCTTTGAGTGCTCGGCACATACCTCCTCACTAGCCGGAGTGCCTGAATCGGAATTTTGTGGTGCATGTCTGTTTGGCGCCAAATCTGGATAGGCAAACACGGTGGTAAAGGGGGAAGTGCCGGTATGGTTGGGCGTGCAGCCCACTAACTCAATTTAAATCCATGCAAATGCATTTAGATGGCCATTGCGCCCAATTCGGGCACGGTCCCGATCGCAGCCATTTTCGGGCCTTGGTTAAGGGGGAACTGGCGCGGAGGTGGGCATGGATTATGCTACTCGCCTCACACCCGACTTTACCAAGTTTCCGTGCCCGAAAACGGGTCAACTTGATGGTAAAATCGGGCCCTTTGTGTTTGATTGAGGAACTTGGCATTGCAAAGACAGTTCTGTTGAGAGCCATCCCTGTTCTTGCTGCTGACCCCTCTCATTTCCCTTCCCCGTGACCCCCCATTCACTTGCAGATCCAGCGACTATCTTCAGCCTCAAGTGGGTGCTATATTGGCAGCAGCAACCATTGGCACTGCCATTCAATAGAACTACCAGCCTCTAATTGCCCAGCAGCTTTCAGAGAGCAGGACTTCCAACCCCAGATCCTTTATCCCAGGGTAGTGCCTGCTTTTGGATTGTCTAGTACCTGGGTGGAACCAAATGTAGCAGATCTTCCTGAAAAGAGGTGACGTAGAGCTCTCACTGGCTGTCTCTCTATCTGGCAGCCAAGACCCCTGTCACCTTCAATACCTCCATCCAGAGAAAGAGAACTCAGTCTCTGCGTATGGAGAAAGTTGATATTGTCACGGATCCTAGTGGTTCTCATAAATCTTGCACAGAATAAAGAATGTAAACAGTAATAAGAAACCATACTTTATGCTTAATGTGGCAGGCAAGAGGACGTAGAAGCTATTTCATCACAGGAGTCTTCATCGTCTAATGATGATAAATGGAGATAGGATCTGAAGCATAGGGAATGCTGGAATATTTCTGCCCACTTGTTGTGGACTCTAATTCCTGTCAATGAAAATAAGAACAGGAGGACTGAGAAGAGAGACACAGAAAAAGGAAGGAAGGGAAATGTTGATGGTGGAACGGCATATGTATAACATCAGCGGTAGAGAAGAAGTTACAATACAAGTTAACAATTATGCTAAAATTTGCTAAAACCTTGAGAGGGTTTCAATAAAGTCACTACGTTAGCAGTACCGATTTGAAGTCCCTCACTAACCAAGATGAATCAAGGAATATATTGATAACTGCAGGTATTGAAAATATTTAACTTAGTGGCATTTTTTTTCATATTCATTCATGGGACATGGGTGTTGCTGACAGGTCCAGCATTTATTGCCCATCTTCACTTGTCCTTGTACTGAATGGCTTGCTAGGCCATTTCAGAGGGCAGTTGAAGATCAGCCATATTGCTCTAGCTTTGGAGTCACATGCAGGCCACACCAGGTAAGGATGGCAGACTTCCTTCCTTAGAGGACATCAGTGAACCAGATGGATTTTTACGACAATGGTTTCATGGTCATCAGTAGATTCTTAATTCCAGATCTTTATTATTGAATTCAATCTGCCATGGCGGGATTCAAACCCGGGTCCCCAGAACATTTGCTGAGTTTCTAGATTAATAGTCTAGTGATAATACCACTAGGCCATCACCTCCTGCTGACCTGGTTGACTGGGTCATTATCGATTCTTTTAGCCTCCAGCTGAAATGTAGCTGAGCCTTGGTATGTGCAAGCTTTATGGATAATGTCAGTTGATAGTCATGTAAGTACATGATGCTATGAATTCAGCAGGCTTCAATTTGGAATTGTAAAAGTGATTCCAAGTAATTTTGGAAATTCAATAAATATTCAATTGAACACAGCTTTCCAACTATTATATTGACATCGACCAGAAACTCCCACGTAACAGTGTGGGGACAGCAATGCACACAGACACCTAGAATGCCACTGGATTGATATACTCAGATAAGACTAAATTGCACATGAGTTGTCAGCTCTTTTATTCCAGATAACTACCACACACATTTCCGAGCTATTAGAAAGAAAAACATCTGATAAAATGTAAAGCCTCCAGCAGGATACAATTCCTGTCCTTGCAGAAAGCTATGGTGTTAGAAGTGTCACTGTGTTTTTGGTCATTAGATTAAAACTGCTGTCGGTTCCTTCATCATTAAAAATTTCTGCAGGGCTGAGTTCTGTGATGGAAGCCCGGTAACTCAATTGCCTTTAGCTAAAAGATTCGTGTTCCAATGTACCTCTGTCCAAAGTGTAATTTCGATTCTTAAAAGCTGTCTTTAGAGGAAAAAAATTTTTTCACACTTATTTTCTCTCTGGCTGCCATACATTGTGCGGTAATGATGCAAACTGCACTAGTATGCCACTTCACATACACATCATATCCATACCCCAGAATTGGTGTAGAATAGAGCCACAAGGTTGAGTCCAAGTGCTCCCAAACTAAATTATGTTTGAGACTAAAAAGAGAAAATGCTGGAAAATCTCAGCAGGTCTGGCAGCATCTGTAAGGAGAAAAAGATGCTGACGTTTCGAGTCCAGATGACCCTTTGTCAAAGCTGAAAGGCATAGAAGGTGGGAGATATTTATACTGTAGGGTGAGGGAATGAAAGATGAGTCATAGCCACAGAAACCAGGGGAAAAAGCTGCTAATGGCTGTCCACAGAGAGAATAAAGCATGTGAATGGTCAAATAGCAGAGAAGCTGAAATCAGAGGGTAATCTGTGACAGATGAAGATGTGGGGCGGGGGGGGGGGGGGGGGGAATGGGTGGGAGAGAGGTGAAATTTAGAAAAAGGGGGAGAGGGGAAGCAAAGAGGGAGATAAGGTAAGGAAAGGGGGGGGGATAAAGTAGGGGGAAAGAGTGGGGGGAAGAAAAATGAAGAAAGACTATAAAGAAATAAAAGGTAGAGAACAGAATGTATAAGACTGCCTGAAATATGTAGCTTTGAAAAGAGATAAAGACTAAGAGACATCAATGAAGCCTGTAAAATAATACATGGTCTGGAAAAAGTGAATGCATAGCAATTGACAACAAACATGAGGGTACAGCATCAAACCACTAAAAGGCAAATTGAAAAAAATATAGCGCCTTTCGACAACTGGATGTCCCTAAACTCTTTACAACCAATGAAATAGTTTTAAAGTGTAGTCACCATTGTGATGTAAGAAATGTGGCAGCCAGTTCATACAAAGCAAGCACCTTGAACAACAATATGAGAATGAGCAGATTTTCTTTTTGTTATTTTGACTGAAGAATAAATATTGGCCAAGGCAGCTTCTTGTTTTGTTCAAAATAATATGGGAGATTTGATATCCAGTTGAAAGGGCAGACGGGGCTTGATTTAATGCAAACTTGTCCAATATGTGGCCAGAGGGTCGAATGTGGCCCTTGCAGTTCCTGTTTGTAGCCCCCTGAAGCCAGTTTTCAAAATGCCAGTCGAACAGGTGAGTTTGGATGGAAAATCTCCATAGAGCTTCTCTTTCAATTACAGGCTGCTTCATTCCCATGTTTGTTGCTCCAATGGCTTATGAGGAGGAGCAGTGAACACCAATGATGGTGTGTTTTGAGCTTAAGGAGCCCAGGGCTCGAGAGCCAAGGAGTGTGGCCTGTGAAGATAAGGATTATGTCTCAGCGAGATAAGGGCTAGGGAGCTGAGGGCTTGGGAGCCGAGGGCCAGGGAGCCAAAGGCTATGCCCAGGAGCCAAGGGCAAGAGTATATCACGGGAGCAGAGGTGTCAGGGAGCAGTCCAAGGCATCTGGAGCAGAGCACGAGGCATCAGGAGTGGGTCGCATTAGTGTCTGAGGGAATGAGTGACTGGACATTGTGGGCGGGACTTTCCAGTCACGCTCGACCCAAGACCAGAAAATCCTGCCCGAGATCAACGGACCTTTGCATGGTCCTGTCCTGCCCGTTACAATTCCCGTGGCAGGTGAGATGGGGGAAAATTCCACCCTGTGTGAGGAATTGTGTGTGAGAGACATTGTGAGAGAGAAAGATACAAATAGTGTTGAGGGGTGGAGGTGCAGAGAGAGAGAGAGAGAGAGTCAGTGTGGGAGGGGGAAGAAAGAGAGACAGTATGATGGCGATAAATATTCAATGTGGGGAGAGACAGACAGAGAGAGAGACAGAAAGTTTGGGATGATGGGCCAGGAGGAGATGGTGTTGGTAAAAGAGAGAGACCATGTCTACATCAGTTCTAAAGCAGTTAAAAACAAATTCCTCTGTCGTGTAGCTATCTCAAAATAAATAAACTTTTCCAATGAAAGATGCAATTGTCTTTAAGACCCTTCCCAAACAGTGCCGTGGGATTTTTAGCACCACCCTGTACCATTACCATAGGAAAACGGTGACTTGGTTTGACATCTCATCGAATGACACCACCAGCAATACGGCACTCCTTCCTGGAATGTCAGCTTAGAAACTGCTGAAATCATGGAATGGCACTTGAAATCATGACAGAAATGCAATCAAATGGACCATATTGATACTAATGTGAGCCAGATTTGTTTTATACAATGCAAATCACCAATGCTTCAGTACAGTGCCTGAGGGTTTAATTTCTTTGGAAATTGCTTCACAAACACTTTATGTATTCCTGGACTGGACATGACTTAGGTATATTATGAATACATTTTGTTGCTTTATTCCAAAATACAACCAGTAAAACTGAGAATTGCCTCTCATATTCATACAATCAATTAACCCATAGCTCATGGTTAGAAAAATGGAATGTTTTGTACATAGTCGAAATGGTATCTCTTTGCACTGCACTTTGTTTTAGTTTAAGAATAGTTTCTTATGGAAAAGATAGCCTCAAAATAACTTGTGCAATTCATACTGGGCCAATTAGGTGGCACAGTGTGGCACAGTGGTTAGCAATGCTGCCTTCCAGTGCTAGGAACCCAGGTTCAAATCCCAGCTTGGGTCACTGTCTATGCAGAGTCTGCACGTTGTCCCCGTCTGTGTGGATTCCCTTCCATGGTTTCCTCCCACAGTCTGATAGACACACTGGTTAAGTGCATTAGCCATGCTAAATTCTCCTCAGTGTAGCTGAACAGATGTCGGAGTGTGGTGATGAGGAGATTTTCAGAGTAACTTCATTGCAGTGTTGATGTAAGCCTACTTGTGACAGAGATAAATAAATTGCTTCTATTCATTTTGCTCTGCTGGAAGCATATATGAACACATTTGATTGCACGACATAGAATGGCATCCAATTATCAAGCATTCAAAAGTACTAAAAACAATTAATTTATCAGGATCTATAGACTATTAATTGAGATTATGGGCCAATCAGGAAAGCCACAGCAAACACAGCATTCTTCAAACAGCATCATATGTGTATCTATTAAGGAGCTTGCTGTAAATTGTACAAAGTGCTTCTGTCTCACTGACTTCTCAAATGCACGACTGGAATCCAAAAGGATTATGCATCTAAAAGTGGGTATTTTGAATTATTGGATGGTTATGGTTTTGCCCAGGTTATTGAGGAATAATACAGTTCCAAAATAACTGGGCGGCACGGTAGCACAGTGGTTAGCACTGCTGCTTCACAGCTCCAGGGTCCCGGGTTCGATTCCCGGCTCGGGTCACTGTCTGTGTGGAGTTTGCACATTCTCCTCGTGTCTGCGTGGGTTTCCTCCGGGTGCTCCGGTTTCCTCCCACAGTCCAAAGATGTGCGGGTTAGGTTGATTGGCCAGGTTAAAAAAATTGCCCCTTAGAGTCCTGGGATGCGTAGGTTAGAGGGATTAGCGGGTAAAATATGTGGGGGTAGGGCCTGGTTGGGATTGTGGTCGGTGCAGACTCGATGGGCCGAATGGCCTCCTTCTGCACTGTAGGGTTTCTATGATGATTTCTATGAAATGTAGAGATCTCGGAGTCACACAGAGAAAGGCTAACCAGTGGAGATTGCTTAAGGATTCTTAACGCTTTCACCCTGTTATAACTGGCTTACAGCTGTTGTTATTTGGACTGACTTCAACAATATGCTGTTATTTATTGCTTCTGTAAATGACTTACACCATGAATAAACTAGTTTGATAGGTTAGTCCATAATGAAAGAATCTGGTGTGACGAATATTAATTGCCTTCTGAAGTAACACAGATGTATGGTGGAAACCCTATCCGTACTCCAGAATGAAACACTTCTCTGGTTTGGCCGAGGTTACAACAATATTTTCAACACAAGATCGCGCCTCAGTTCATGGAATCAGTGAGGGCTAACTTAAGGAGTACAGGATAAACCTTTAAAGGACATCCAAATTTAACACTTCCTACTTTGCAATATTGGTCAATGGTCTACGTGAAAACGAAATTGCACGGGGTGGCACGGTGGCACAGTGGTTAGCACTGCTGCCTCACAGCGCCAGGGGCCTGGGTTCAATTCTGGCCTCGGGTCACTGTGTGGAGTCTGCATGTTTTCCCCATGTCTGCGTGGGTTTCCTCCAGGTGCTCTGGTTTCCTCCCACAGTCTAAAGATATGTAGGTTAGGTTGATTGGCCATGGTAAATTGCCCATATATCAGGGATTAACAGGATAAATACATGGGGTTAAGGGGATAGGGCTTGGGTGGGATTGTGGTCGGTGCAGACTCGATGGGCTGAATGGACTCCTTCTGCACTGTAGGGATTTTATGATTCTGAATTCTATGATTATGCAACATTGGAGTTTGAATTATAAGAAATTAAAAGTGACAATGATTCAGTATAATTTATTCAATTATTGAAATGGGGAAGAAAGACAAAACATAACGTACATAGAGAAGTAAAGTAGAGAGTGCAGAATGTAGTGTTACGGTCATAGCGAGGGTGTAGAGAAAGATCAACTTAATATGAGGTAGGTCCATTCAAAAGTCTGATAGCAGCAGGGAAGAAGCTGTTTGTGAGTCGGTTCTGAGTGAGAGATATGTGTCCTCAGACTTTTGTATCATTTTCCCAACAGAAGAAGATGGAAGAGGGCATGTCCGGGGTGCATGGGGTCCTTAGTTATGCTGGCTGCTTTGCAGAGGCAGCAGAAAGTGTAGACAGAGTCAATGGATGGCAGGTTGGTTTGTGTGATAGGCTAGGGTTAGTTCATGGCCTTTTGTAGTTTTTTGTGGTATTGGACAGGGCAGGAGTCATACCAAGCTGTGATACAACCAGAAAGAATGCTTTCTGTAAAGTGCATCTGTAAAAGTTGGTGAAAGTCGTAGTTGACATGTCAAATTTCCGTAGCCTCTTGAGGAAGTAGAGGTGTTGGTGGGTTTTCTTAGCTATAGCATTGGCATGGTGGGGCCAAAACAGGTTGTTGCTGATCTGGGCACCTAGAAAGTTGAAACTCTTGACCATTTCCACTTCATCCTCATTGATGTAGACAGGGGTTTGTCCTCCAATATGCTTCTTGAAATTGATGATTATCGCCTTCAATTTGTTGACTCGGTAGTGCTTTATGTGATCCAGCCAGATCTGGATAAGAACGGCTAAACCAGCTGTCTTAAAGTCTGCAGGCTGCATCCCTTGATCTTAAAGGTGAGGGCGGGGGGTGGGGGTGGGAGGGGGGGCGGGGGTGTGGGGGGGGGGGGGGGGGGTGGGGGGGAGGTGGGAAATGAAATGCTAGCCGAGGTGAATGATTGAGGTAGAGACTTTGGCCAGAATTCTCCCAAAAAAAATCTAAGTGTCAAATTTGTGTGAAAACTGGAGTAAATCGCGCTGGTTTTTTTCAGCCTGTTCCCCGAAATGAATCTCCCACACTCTATGCACTGCAGAGGCTAGTAGTGCGAAACACGCAAAAAATCAATGGCTGGGGCCTATTCCTGCTGGAGAGGCTGAAATTGGCACAATGAGCGGGACCCTGCCCATGCACACATCTATGGGAGATCACTAAAAAGGCCTCCGAGTATTGAGATCTCTGGCCTCAACCCCCCAATGACATTGCTGGCCTCATCGCAGACCTCTCATTTCCCCCCATCCCACGGACATCGCTGACCTCACCCCTTCCCCCTCCCCCACGGATATTGCCGGCCTCCCCATCCCCCCAATGACCCGGACATCACTGGCCTCTCCCCAGCCATATTCCCACAATTCACACATTTGGAATATTGTGTGCAGTTCTGGTCACCTCACTATAAGAAGGATGTGGAAGCGCTGGAAAGAGTGCAGAGGAGATTTACCAGGATGCTGCCTGGTTTGGAGGGTAGGTCTTATGAGGAAAAGCTGAGGGAGCTGGGGCTGTTCTCTCTGGAGCGGAGGAGGCTGAGGGGAGACTTAATAGAGGTTTATAAAATGATGAAAGGGATAGATAGAGTGAACGTTCAAAGACTATTTCCTCGGGTGGATGGAGCTATTACAAGGGGGCATAACTATAGGGTTCGTGGTGGGAGATATAGGAAGGATATCAGAGGTAGGTTCTTTACGCAGAGAGTGGTTGGGGTGTGGAATGGACTGCCTGCAGTGATAGTGGAGTCAGACACTTTAGGAACATTTAAGCAGTTATTGGATAGGCATATGGAGCACACCAGGATGATAGGGAGTGGGAGAGCTTGATCTTGGTTTCAGATAAAGCTCGGCACAACATCGTGGGCCGAAGGGCCTGTTCTGTGCTGTACTGTTCTATGTTCTATGTTCTATACTGGCCTTACTGCTGCTTTGCACACAAAGAGCGCTGTGCTGTCATGCACACCCCCTGTCTGCGAGCATTGGCTTGTTGTTTGAGAGCCTTGAGCATTAACCCCCCCAACGCAGTAACTTGTTGAATGAGAGCCAATCAGCTCCTTGGGAGATGGCTCATCCTCGATTGAAACCAGATTTTCTTTATATTTCTCACAAGGAGTTTTTACTAACGGGCCCATGACTGGCCTGGACTGGATTCCCCTAACAAGCCAGAGTTGTATATAAGCTGCAAGAATGGACATACAGCCAGTCACGCCAGGAAGATGGCTGGAAAGAAACTGGCCCCAAGGTCCTGCCAGGCTGACCAGGCCTGCCTGCTGGACACAATGGAGGAGAGGTGCCAGCTGCTGTTCCCCACTCAGGGCCGTCACCCAAGGAGTCGAGCTACAAAGACATTGTGAGGGGAGGTGGCAGCTGCAGCTAATGCCAAGACCTTGACATCTTGGTCCAGGAAACAGTGTCAGAAGAAACTGAACGACTTTCTTCAGGCAGGAAGGGTGAGTGTGCATCCCATTCTGAAACCTGCACATGTGCTGTATTAACAATGTCAAAACATGCTCAAGCACCTGAAGGGCATTCAACAATAGCCCCTCCCCACCTCCAAGAACTGCATCTAATTCTTCCCCCCCCCCCACCCCACCCCCCTCAATCAGCTCCCCCCCACCCCCCCCCCCCCCCCCAACCTGCCACCTGTGGTGACCCTTTTCCCCCAAACCGGCCAACATAAGCTCCAAAACTCAGGCACACATTGCACCCCATGCACTTCAATATATCCATGCTTTCAATCCCCCTTATGTCCCCACAGGAGAAAAACGCACTGAACTGCTGTGAGACTGATGACGGAGTGCCTGAGCCGCGCCATCTGATGGCCTGCGAGCAGCGTGCCCTGGAGTGGCAGGAAGAGAATTAATGCCTAGAATAGTAACCGACAGCCAGGTTGGCGTCCGGCACCCAAGTGAGCATCAGTTTAACCCACTTCCTAAGTTTGCGTTGAACTAAGTGCTATGCTGCACAGGCTTCTTTCTCTCTCTTCCCCAAATGTGTGTTCTTTGTTACAGTCCAGGTCCCTGATGCACCAGGCCCTTTGGGTGTCAACGCACCCACCCTGCTGCTCATGTAGAACCACCCCAGGACACCTTGGACAACACCTTGGAAACATAGAAGATAGGAGCAGGAAGAGGTCATTTTGCTCTTAGAGCCTGCTCTGCCATTCATTAGGATCATGGCTGATTGTCCAATTCAATAGCCTTATCCTGTTTTCTCCCCATCACCTTTGACTCCATTCGCCCCAGGGGGGAGGGAGGCCCTGAAGATTCCTCCGACGACAGCACCAGTGAATCGGCACAGGCATCAACCACACAACTCACCAACACGGAGACTATCAATACGGTGGGTCATTTTAATGATGACGCTTCTGGGTCACTTACTGGTGAGCACATGACAGCTGCTGATGCACATTGGATGGAGGCGGGCACATCCGAGGGCTCAGACACATGGAAGTCTGCCGGAGGCGAGGAATCAGCTTGCCCCAATACAGATGCCAGGCCTCAGCGTTTGTTCATCCCGAAGCTGGTGGGGATACATCAGGAAACCGGGGAGCTGCGGATGGGCTGTCAGCAACCAGGCTGCGACTGCAAGGCAGTTTAGAGGAGTCAAACAGAGTGCTGTTGCAGGAGGTGGTGCTGACACAGTGTGTGAACCAAGCCAACACTGCAAGGGTAGCGTCCGCAGTCGAAAGTCTAGGTCAGAGCTTTGGCCTCATGGTTGATAGGCTCCAGGCCATTCTGGAAACACACTGGGTCATGGCAGAGACATAGTGGGCCATGGCTAAGGGTGTCGCCAGCATCCAGGAGACACATTGATCCATGGCCATGGGTGTTGGGGGCTTGTTGGAGACACTGCAGGCCATGGCTGGGACTCTTGCTGGCATTCCGGAGACACAGCAGGCAGTGGCTGTGAGCCTCGACAACTTAGCCCAGGCTCAGAGGGCTACTGCTGAGGGGCTCCAGAGCCTGGCTCACTCACAGAATGCTGTAGCATTCTGTAGCCCAGTAAGAGTTTTAACAACACCAGGTTAAAGTCCAACAGGTTTATTTGGTAGCAAATACCATTAGCTTTCGGAGCGCTGCTCCTTCGTCAGATGGAGTGGAAATGTGCTCTCAAACAGGGCACAGAGACACAGAATCAAGTATTCTGTGACTTGATTTTGTGTCTCTGTGCCCTGTTTGAGAGCACATTTCCACTCCCTCTGACGAAGGAGCAGCGCTCCGAAAGCTAATGGTATTTGCTACCAAATAAACCTGTTGGACTTTAACCTGGTGTTGTTAAAACTCTTACTGTGTTCACCCCAGTCCAACGCCGGCATCTCCACATTCTGTAGCATCCAGAGCTTGGCCCAGTCTCAGAGGGACAGCATTGAGGGATCGCAGACCATGGGACAGATGCATTTGGGCCTCCAGGACTGGCAGAGCCAGGTGACACCAGACCTTCTGGAGCTCAGTCCAGCTACCCTGGCATCCCCTGGAGTTTCTCCAGGGTCTCTGGGCACCCCAAGGGAGGAGGAAAGGCTAGAGCCCATGTCGGGACCTACCACCCAGGAGACTTCGGATGTCACAAGACCTTCCAATTTTCCCCCTTCCTCAAACTGTTATTTTCACCTCCCAGCTGTGACTAATCTGTCTCTGATTCTTCCTCCACAATCCCATGCATCGAGGCACAGACTGCTGTGATGCGCGATACTCGGCCAAATGTCATAGACTGCCTGCCCACTTTCCCAACCATCCACCAGACCCTTAGTCAAAAGGACCCCCTGTCATGCCCCCCTCCCCCCCCCCCCGCCCCCAGTAGTGCCTTTAACTCATTGCCCCAGACACTTGTGTTCCCAATCATTACTGCTACATGGGCCAGGGTGGCAGCGTGCATTCAGAGAACAGATAGGAGTCAGACTTGAGCGAAACCAGGGGTAGGATACCAATGTGCACAACAGCAAGTCATCATCATCCTCCAGCCTTTACCAAAGACTCGCTCCCAGTGGCAGCCTAGGCCCATTAACCGTTGTGATGTTTCTTGGGGTTGGGGTGGTGGGATGGTAAGGATGCGGTGGGGCGGGGAGTGATGATGAGAGAGGATGGGGAAGGGTGGGAGTCATGTGGGTTGAGGGGTTGTGGGAGGTGGCGCCTGCAGTGGCTCCTGGGATGTGGTGGAAATGTGTTCGGAGCAGCCCCCACACTGCACAGCACCAGCTATGTGAAGCAAGCTGCTCTCAAGGGGTCCCTCGCTGCCCTGCCGGGCACCTGACATCGCCGCCCGCCCTTCATCCTGTGGCTCCTCATATGGCAGGACATCCACTTCGGCCTGTCGCTGCTCCTCCTCTTCCTCCTGTTCCTCCTCCAACTGGTCTCCCCACTGCTGCATAATGATGTGCAGCACGCAGCACACAATTATGATGCATGAGGCACACACGGGGTCATACTGCAGGGCACCCAGAGCGGTCCATGCATCATTAACATGGCAGGCAGGTACAGCATACATGGTATGTGGGCATGGCCATTGCGCCCCCTTGAGCCATTGCCAAGAGTGCAACTACAGCATTCCCTTCCAGGCATGTGTTGCATGTCAGGGACACGGGGTAGAGAATGACTCCGAATTATCACAAGATGGGTTCCCATTCACTGCAGAGTACATGCAGTATGGGTGTCTATGTTAACCTCAGCACACCTGCTTGGAGCACCAGCTGTCTGAATTAATGAGCACTCAAGAAGCACATGGTGCACTGACCCAACCCCCCTCCCTAAATCTCCAGCACTCAGTCCAGTCCCTCACCACACCCAGAACAATGGAACAGCACAGTGGCTGCAGAGAGCAGGCTGGCCAGCAGTCCGTTAAGGGCACTACCCCACCCCACAGGGTCAGGGCACAGCAGGTGAAGATTTCCAGGAAGCTCTCCACAGCGAGCACCAAAACTCCAGACCCTGCCTCCAACCTCCCCAGCACTCCGGGGACTACAGCTCCATAAAACGTACCTCCTTACTCCTGTCCGACGCTGCCACGCTAACTCCTAAATTTGACATGCCTAGTATCAACCGTGCCAGAGTAACATCACATCAGAGAGGTGGGAGACACTAATGAGGGCAAAGATTGTTGTCGCTGACCCATTAATCAGATGGTAAGATATGTAAAAGCATGCAAATGTCCATTACGCTGATTTTCAGTGTGGTTCCGTTGGCGCCAAAAATCTTGGGTTGGGAGACACTATTGGGGCGGAAATGCATGCGCGAATCCCACAAATCGGCCGACGCAAGAATCTCCTGGCCCGCTGTGCTAAAAAATTAGCGCAGCAGCATGGGAGAGTTGCCTCCCCCCACCTTTATTTTGTTTCAGGGAATGTTGGATAACTGAAACAATGGAAGACACACAACATTTAGAGATATAGGCACAGTTGCATTAATTTTTTATTCTTCAAGATAAGAGCTGGCAAAGGCAGAAAGGGTTGAATGGTCTGATGTATACTGAACATCTGTGGTTCTAGGTTCTATGTTCTGACTTGTTTAGACTCATTTACTATTTGCAATGTTGGTTTTTTTTCCCCTGATTTGTCAACAAGACCCGATGTGACCCATCAAAAACCATCTTAACGACGGCACTACAAAATTTGGCAGTTACCCCATTATCTTCTGCAGGATAAAATAAGAAGATGTATTAAGACTAAAAATTTAATGCAATTAACAAATAAATCTCCTAAATGTTTCGGGACTCCGCACTTTTTGGCATAAACATTAGTTGTAGTGAAGATAAAAGATGTGTTTATTTGTGTAACTCTGACTAAATTGACAAATTATGCAAATATACATCTGTTTTTCTGTGCTTGATGTGCATTTTCTTTTCAACATCAAAGCAACGTAAAGTGCATTCAAAAACCAAAGCATATTGCAATTTTATCCATTCACTGGCATAAACTATTTTTTTTAGGGAGAAACCTTCAGGAACACGAACGTAATTCAACATGTCCTGGTATCTTTCTGTTTCTGTGAGATGATGCATCCATCAAGATAAAATATCACAGCACTTAGGCTATAATTATTGGTATTACTAATTCGACAAATGGACACATTACCGGAGAAGCACGATGACTCAACAATTCAGCCTCATTTTCGTTGACAGTCAAATTAACTGCTTAAGAGCTAGATTTGAAATTGCGAACCAAATTACAACAATAAAACCGTTTATTTCTCCCGTCCTACTCCAGAATGATGAGTCCTCCAAAGATCACCTGACTCTGATGGTTGTTGAAGTTTCTGGCTGAAGTGAGCACATATGGAGAATCAACAATGAATGTAAGCTATTTGAAAGCCGAAGTTCACCTCTCCAATAAGGGGAAGGCGATGGCCTAATGGTATTATCGCTAGACTATTAGTCCAGAAGTGCAGCAAATGTTCCGGGGACCTGGGTTCAAATCCTGCTATGGTAGATGGTGGAATTTGAATTCAATAAAAAAAAAATCAGTAGTTAATAATCTATCATGAAACGATTGCCAGTGGGGGAAAAATGGTTTACAGATGCCCTTTAGGGAAGGGAATCTGTGATTTGTATCTGGTCTGTCCTACGTGTGACTCTAGAGCCACAGCAATGTGGTTGACTCTCAACTGCCCTCTGAACATTTCCATAAATGATTTTTAAAAATATATCTATAATTCTGCCTTCTGTGATTTGGACATTCTCAAACAGGTCAATTCATATATAGTTTTCCTGAGCTTCGCACAAATTATTAGCTGCTATTTGAGAAAAGGACCAAGGAACATCTGCTCTTGTGAGTTTCAGTATATCATCGATGCAATGGATTTACATACCTTTTATAGTGAGGATCCTAAAGACAGTTTAGGACTCTGATTTGCATGTTTATGCACAACTCCTCCTTCTTGAGTTCTATGTCAAAGTCAGGTTGTTGGTGATTATTTGTCTAACTGTGGTAAGATGCTGTGATCTTTCACAATGAGTGGGGGATGGAGGCAACTGAAATGTGGATTAAATCCTGTACTGTAGGCGTTAATCTGATCTGATGCTAACCAACTAACCTCCGTCCTGTCCCACCTCCCAGCTCTGTAAACAACTATTTTGGGATAAAGGGTTTTGAGAATGGAAATATAAGAAACATATTGCATGGTGCAACTTGTTTCCATTCAGCCATTGTCAAAAATAACAGACAATAACATTGTGCATGTAAAACAAACAAGAATATCAGAAACCAGGTCAGCAATTGAGGCTGTACATTTAACATCACTGATCCGGCTAGCTGTGATTTTTACTCATTCACAGGATGTAGATGGTGCCAGCATTGCCAGCATTTATTGACCTTCTTTATTTCACCCACTCTGTGGATTTTACAAGACAGGATTCAAAGAAAAAATGCACATAAGGTGATAGTGGTACCACCTTCTTAAATCCAACTTTTGGAGTCAGCCTGATTCCTGTGAGCCTGGAGTCACATACAGAGCAGACTGTGCAATGTTGACTGATTTCCTTCTATAAAGAACATTAGTAAAGCAAATGAACTTTTAAGATGATCCAGTTGTTTCCTGGTTGCCAATTCTGATACTGGGTGGGTTTTTCCATCCACCCCCCCCCCCCCCCCCCCCCGACACCCCCTGCCGTGGCATGTTTTGCAGTGGTGGAGGTGGCCCGCTATTGCCCTGAAGGTGGGAGCTTCGGGTCCCACTACTGTCAATGGATTTTCCTGTTGTTCCCACCTCCCACTGCCAACAACCCATGGTGAGGTATCACCGTTAGCAAGACCGCGATATCCCACCGGCAGGAATGGCTGGAGTTTTTTATTCCGGATTTTATTAGTTGAATTTAAATTCCCTAGCAGCTATTGCAGGCATCTCTTCAGGTCATTAGTTCAGGCTTTGGGATTATGTTTAAGTTCAGCAACATAACCAACATGGCTTCACTATTTCAATACATGGCTGGCAGGCCTCTCAATTTCTATCCTCACTAATCTTGAGGTCATCCAAAACCCTGCTGCCAAGTCTTTAATTGTGTCAAGTCCTGTTCACTCATTACCTCCTGTACTCACTGACCTATAATGACTTCCAACCAAATAACACTTTGATCTTAAAATTCTCATCCTTTTTTATCAAGTTTATCCATGGCCTTGATTCCTTATTTCATGGAATCATAGAATCCATAAAGTGCAGAAAGAGGCCATTCGGCCCATTGAACCTGCACTGACAGCAATCCCACCCAGGCCCTATCCCTGTCATCACCCTGCTAATCCCCCTGACACTAAGGAGCAATTTAGCGTGGTTAATCCACCTAATCTGCACATCTTTGGAGTGTGGGAGGAAACCGGAGCATCTGGAGGAAACCCACGCAGGCATGGGGAGAATGTGCAAACTCCACTCAGACGGTGACCCAAGGCTTGAATTGAACCAGGATCCCTGGTGTTGTGAGGCAGCAGTGCTAACCACTGTGTCACTGTGCCATGCCTAATCTTCCCCAAGACTTCTGTGCTCATCTGGCCTTCTGAGCATCTCATGATGTTAATTGCTCCACTATCTCCTGGATGTGCCTTCAGCAGCCTGGGCATTAAGTTCTTGAATTCCACCTTAAACATAGCCACCTACCTTTCTTCATCCAGAGATGCTCCTGAAAAGTTCTCTCTTTGAAAAAAAAACACTTTGGTCACCTGGCCTAATGTCATCTCTTGTGGCTCTTTATCTTATAATCTCCAGTGAAGCATTTTTGATGTTTTATTACATTAAAAGCACGATATAATTACAAGTTGTTGTTGTAAACCTTTACCTTTCACCTGTCCATACTCACTGCCAAGGCTCGCATTTGAAGAATGGCTTCCTGACCAAGAGCGCAGAGGTCAATCTGTGGCTATGGAGTTTTACCGTAGCAACGAACCAAAAATACCGGCAGGATAGAAGGGAGGAAAACAGCATAAAATGTCCTCCCAAAACATTTTACTCGAACCAATGGTCTAAAGATGGTTGATTTTATACTGCTGGTAGTAATCGCAGATTTCAAACTTCAAATTGAAATTTTAATCATCTTTTTGTAACAAGCATGATCTTATATTTGAAGTCTGATTACTAAATTGCAGCCTTCTCCCGCCTCCGCACCCCATCCTACTGAGTCATGCTATACATTACCTGGCAATAATGGATACAGTCAGAGGCTCAAAAAGAAAAATCTAATTCTTCGTTCTGTCATCTCACATTTTGATCAACCCATGGGCACAGAACCAAGAAGATTTTTTTGTAGAAGTCACTTTGCAGTAAGTAACACAGAAAGGATTCTGTGCTGTGCCATCAATGCTGCACCTGCACATAGCAGGAAAGGGTGACTCAGTAGTAAATGCCACAGAAAATCTTTTCATCAATATCAAAGAACATTTCATGGTCTAAATCAGGTTTTGTGCACTGATGTAAAAAATTTATATTGCCGAGCATCCTAATGACTGAATCTGTAATTTACATTGACAGTACACACACTGAACTGGAGTGCCCAATTATGTAAATAGATTTTTTTTTCTCTCCTGAGGAATACTGGGGATCAGGAGCCTGAAAAAGAGACATTGAACCAAACATCTTTCAGAAACAAAATAATAACAGAATAGAGAGAATAGCTTCAGATTCATTCGGCTGAAGGATAAAGGATCAGAGATTCAGATTGCAAAGGGAATAGTCAGGACATATGTCAGCAAGTATTTGTTTTGCACAGGGGTGATCCGATAGCTGGAACAAGATGCCGGAGCACTGCTCTCATTAAGGAACCAGCTAGATACTGCAATGGAAAGATAGTAGGATGGGATTAAATCCGGTTTTTACAGATAAACTGTCAGCGTTCATCAGCATTTCTCTTCTGAAATTGACAGCAACTTCCAGAGACCACACAAGTGCAGTTCAACACAGAAATCCAGGGCCCGATTCTCCCAAAAGTGCTATATTGGTGAGAAAGCTGGTGTGAATCACAATTGTTTTTTCAATTCAACTTCAGACCCAAATCTCCCACACTCTGTGCAATGCAGAAATCAAGGGGGCGATTCTCCCAAAAGTGCTGAATTGGTGGGAAAACTGTTCCAGATCACAATTGTTTTTACAGTGCAGCTTCACACCTGAATCTCCCCACTCTGTGCAATGCAGAGGTCACAATCGTGATTCTCATTAAAAACCCAGGGGGGCGGGGCCTTTTCGTGCCAGAGTTTGACAGTTCTGGAACTCTGTGCATGCGCAGTGGTTCCAATCTGTCAGTCTCACTGTTTGCTGGCCAGCTCGATCGCTGGCCAGCTTGGGACTCCCACTATGCTGCCCCTCCTGCAGCCCCCCCACAGCCCGGTCGCCACACCAACAACAATTCGAGGGCCAGCCCTGACCCCCACCCCCCAGCGCTGGAGCGCTCTGATGTCCAGCCCACCATCCCCAGCAGTGGCAAACCCCCCACCCCCCTCACCCCGGCAGAGACCCCCCCCCCGCTAACCCCCCTCGGGGCCAGACCCCCTCCAGGAGGCAGACCCCCCCGAGGAGGCAGGCCCCCCCCCCCCCCCCAGGCAGACCACCCCCCTCCCCAGCCCGCCCCAAACGCTGCCCTCCTCCAGCCTAGATCGATCCCCATGCAGAGTGGTAGCGGGACCCCCAACCCCCACCAATCTCTCCCTAGGCCCTGCCCACAATAGGCTCCACCGCCGTGGCACTGCCCGCTGCCCAGTTGGCAGTGCCAAGATGCGCCCTGGGCAGTACCATTGGGCACAGGCTGGCACTGTCAGGGTGCCCATGCCCAGAGGGCACCCACCCCCCCCCACCCCCCCACCCCCCCCCCCACCCCCCCCCCCCCACCCCCCCACCGCCCGGCCCCTGGGGACCCCGATTGCCCTCCCCCCTTCATTCTGGCGGAGTCTCCTGCAAGTTCCCTGAACGTGGGGAGCTACTCTAAATCCCACTGGAATGAAGTACTGCTGGCGGGAAGGGAGATGCTATCGGGCCCGGCAAGTTCCATGCCGGGCTTGATAATCACATGCAAAATATGCTTAAAATACATTTTTTAAAATTCAAATGACGTCCCTCTCTTCCCGCTGGTTTCCAATGTGGTCCCGACTGAGACTGTTCTCTGGCTCTGAGAGACGCGCGTGCATTCCCGGTGCATGCATGAATCCCGCGAAATGGTCAACACGCGATTCTCCGGACCGGACCCGCCAGAGAAGTTGCGGGTCGCAATGGGAGAATCAGGCCCCACAATCGTGAATCTCATTAAAATCTCAGGGGAGCGGGGCCTATTCATGCTGGAGCTTGACAGTTCCGGCCTCTGCGCACGGAACCCGATCTGTCAGTTGCTGGCTAAGAAAACAAAACTAAATGAAAAATGGAATGAGCTTGTTTCAGCTCTGTGCTTCAAAGATTATTTTTCAAGAAGCAGATGGAAAGTGTTTCATTCAGGGGCTCTGCTGTGCTGCAGCCCCGTGGCTTTGAGTTGATTGAATATCCAGTAATTAAAGAAATTGCAATGCCCTGTTCCTCCAAATTCCACAATGTTTTGTGCCAGTGATTTGCCTCCCCTGGAGTTTCCATTCCCTATAATTTGTTTTGTGGAATGAGAAAAACCTCTGTGAAGTCAGCAGCAGTCAGGGCCTCATTTTGCACTGACGAAGCCAGGAGCGATGTCCCTGAGTGGAAGCACAGGCACCATGAGGCACAATGGTCCACACATTCACACACGCAAAATAATCATCGTCAAACTGATTGCATGTCAATATCTCATGCTTGTTATTCGCATTCCTGCCTGCCATTACTACTATTTTTGCAAGTGAGGATGAGCCAATGCATCATATGGTAATCACTTTGAGGGAATGGAACATCATTTTAAAGCTTTGGGAAGTGATATATTCAATGTATAATGTATTCGCTCACCTCTTCTGTGCATGTGCAGAATGTATAATGCAGACCGTACTGCACCGCAATTTCACAGCTCCAAAAATTTATGGTCTTTGACACTCTAATGTTAGTAGGGTAAGTGGAGGCCAAACTGTGGACAATTAATAACAAGTGTGTAATGTTATAAAACTCTATGATTTTGTGCCTTTATTTAAAAAAAAGTGTAGCCTTGGATTACATCAGCCTACGTGAAGAGCAACTCTTCATAATTCAAGGGTCATATAATCACAGGTAAAGATGACCTTTCAGACTGTTTGATCTCATCTTTCCAAAATGGCAACACAGCCATCTTTCCATTACAATATCTAATCCTAACAGATCCAGTATCCTGGTCTTGAACGCTCTTCCTACCAAACTGTTTCAGCCCCTAATCACCTTCCTCACTTGATCCTTAATTTGACTTTCACAATGTGAACCCATGTGTCTGGTTTTATTAACATATCAGAAATTTGCTGGGAATTTACTACCTTATTGGAGATTGAAGTCAGAGTTCCACCCGTGAGTCGAAGGCATATTTGGGAAATTCCTGATTCCCCGAAGCCTTCTTTAAAAATGGCGGTTTGTGGTAGGCTACATTAGACATTGGGGTCGGTGATCCTGGAAGTAGTGAGGAAGGTTCTGAATGTGGGGGCAGGCTGGACAGAGAGCCTGCCTCAGGGATGCAGCACTGTCTCCAAACTTATTAAAAAATAATAAAACAGGAAGCATCTCTCCTGCCATAATTCTTCACCCCTCCAAGCTTTGCAACCCTACAGAATCTCCATGTCCCATCCATGCCAACACATGCCACCTCAATCAACCATGTTGTATTGCATCTGCCAAGTGGTTGCCCACTCACTCAGCTTGTCAAAATCATGTTGAAGCCTCCTTGCATTCTCCTCACAACTCACAATTCTGCCTAGTTTTTTGCCCTTCAGCGAAGAGACCTGTATGGAGGCACATCTGTCGTTGGGAAAATGCTGAATCCATCATTAAAGAAGAAATAGCAGGCCATCTGGACAAGAATGGTTCGATTAAGCAGACGCAGCATGGATTCATGAGGGGAAAGTCGTGCTTGACGAACTTGATGGATTTTTATGAGGATGTGACTAGTGCGGTTGACGGAGGGGAACCGGTGGATGCGGTGTTTTTGGATTTCCAAAAGGCGTTTGATAAGGTGCCTCACAAAAGGTTGCTGAAGAAGATTGGGTCACACGGAGTTGGGGGTAGGGTGTTAGCGTGGATTGGGGATTGGCTATCCGACAGGAAGCAGAGAGTCGGAATAAATGGGTGCTTTTCTGGTTGGCAGATGGTAACTAGTGGCGTGCCGCAGGGATCGGTACTGGGGCCTCAACTATTTACCATTTATATAGACGATCTGGAGGAGGGGACTGAGTGTAGGGTAACAAAGTTTGCAGACGACACAAAGATAAGTGGAAAAGTGAATCGTGTGGAGGGCGTAGAAGGTCTGCAGAGAGATTTGGACAGGCTGAGTGAGTGGGCGAGGATCTGGCAGATGGAGTATAACGTTGACAAATGCGAGGTTATTCACTTTGGAAGAAATAATAGCAAATTGGATTATTATCTAAATGGAAAGAAATTACAACATACTGCTGTGCAGAGAGACCTGGGGGTCCTTGTGCATGAGACGCAAAACCCAGTCTGCAGGTTCTGCAGGTGCAACAGGTGATCAAGAAGGCAAATGGGATGTTGGCCTATACCGCAAGGGGGATAGAATATAAAAACAGAGATGTCTTGCTGCATCTGTACAGGGCATTGGTGAGGCCGCAGCTGGAATACTGTGTGCAGTATTGGTCCCCTTATTTGCGGAAGGATATATTGGCCTTGGAGGGTGATGCGCGTCAATTGAACACGAGGCACGAAGCTTCGGTAACAGAAGGCTTTTATTGTCTAACAATGGAACTTAATAGAACGTTAACACACTATCCCAGACTGACGAGGTCCCGCCCGAGCAGGGGGTCTTATACCTCTCCCAGGAGGCAGAGCCCGACTGGGATGTGCCAAAACAGTAACAACCACAGGTGTATCAAACCCACCCTAGCCCAACAACAACATTAGAACAATCCCACAGTGGGAACACCCTAGCCCAACAACAACATTAGAACAATCCCACAGTGGGAACCAACGATGGTTCACCACAGAGGGAGTGCAGAGAAGGTTCACCAGGTTGATACCGGAGATGAGGGGTGTTGATTATGAGGAGAGACTGAGCAGATTGGGTTTGTATTCGTTGGAATTTAGAAGGCTGAGGGGGGATCTTATAGAGACCTATAAAATAATGAAGGGGCTGGATAGGGTAGAGGTGGAGAGATTCTTTCCACTTAGAAAGGAAACTAGAACTAGAGGGCACAGCCTCAAAATAAAGGGGGGTCGGTTTAGGACAGAGTTGAGGAGGAACTTCTTCTCTCAGAGGGTGGTGAATCTCTGGAATTCTCTGCCCACTGAAGTGGTGGAGGCTACCTCGTTGAATATGTTTAAATCACGGATAGATGGATTCCTGATCGGTAAGGGTATTAGGGGTTATAGGGATCAGGCATGATCTTATTGAATGGTGGGGCAGGCTCGAGGGGCTAGATGGCCTACTCCTGCTCCTATTTCTTATGTTCTTATGTAAAATGAGGTAAATCCACCTTTTTAATGGACAATAATACAATCTGTGGAATATGGACAAAACTGGCTGAAATATGAACAAACTTAAAATTCTGTGTTTCAAAACACATGGACTTAAAATGGCTGCAGACAAGACAACAAGGCATCGACAGACAAAGAGATACGCAGCCTTATCAAATCCACCTAGGAGTTGCTTGAGCAGACAAAGGACAATGAGTCATGGCAATACTAGCCTGCTAGTTATGCAAAACCTGGCCCTGCCAGACCTGGCTAACAATGCCACCCATTACAATATCTATGGACAGTATACATTATAGACTCCAAATTGTCTGCAAAATTCAACAGGTTTGGGCTCAGGCTGTGTCTTGCAAAACCATCTCAATGGGAAAGCGATCAACACATCCTGAGGACAATCAAAACCATTTCACACCTCATCAGCTCCAAGCACTCATCAAAATTCAACCGACTGTTGGGAGAAGCCTGCAAGAAATTCAAAGGCTGCATCTTTTTAAAATTGGATCAAGACAAAGGACAAGAGAATATTTTAGCCAGAGCACATGGGTGGTTCACTGCCCCACAACTACAGTAAGAAGTCTCACAACACCAGATTAAAGTCCAACATGTTTATTTGGTAGCACAAGCCACAGGCTTTCAGAGCGCTGCTCCTTCATCAGGTGAGTGGGAGTTCTGTTCACAAACAGAGCATATAAAGACACAAACGCAATTTACAAAATAATGGTTGGAATGCGAGGTAATCAAGTCCTAAAGGTACAGACAATGTGAGTGGAGAGAGGGCTAAGCACAGGTTAAAGAGATGTGTATTATCTCCAGCCAGGACAGTTAGTGAGATTTTGCAAGCCCAGGCAAGTCATGTGGGTTACAGATAGTGTGACATGAACCCAAGATCCCGGTTGAGGCCGTCCTCATGTGTGCAGAACTTGGCTATCAGTTTCTGCTCAGCGATTCTACGTTGTCGTGTGTTGTGAAGGCCGCCTTGGAGAACACTTACCTGAAGATCAGAGGCTGAATGCCTGTGACTGTTGAAGTGTTCCCCAACAGGAAGAGAACACTCCTGCTTGGTGATTGTCAAGCGGTGTTCATTCATCTAAGTCGTAGTGTCTGCATGGTCTCCCCAATGTACCATGCCCCGGGATATCCTTTCCTGCAGCGTATCAGGTAGACAACCTTGGCCGAATTGCAAGAGTATGTACCTGGTGGATGGTGTTCTCACGTGAGATGATGGCATCCGTATCGATGATCCGGCACGTCTTGCAGCGGTTGCTATGGCAGGCTTGTATGGTGTCGTGGTCACTGTTCTCCTGAAGGCTGGGTAGTTTGCTGCGGACAATGGTTTGTTTGAGGTTGTGCGTTTATTTGAAGGCAAGAAGTCGGGGTGTGGGGATGGCCTTGGCGAGATGTTCATCTTCATTGATGACATGTTGAAGGCTCCGGAGAAGATGTCGTAGCTTCTCTGCTCCGGGGAAGTACTGGACGACGAAGGGTACTCTGTCCACCGTGTCCCGTATTTGTCTTCTGAGGAGGTCTGTGCGGTTTTTTGCTATGGTGCGTTGGAACTGTCGATCAATGAGGCGAGCGCCATATCCTGTTCTTATGAGGGCATCTTTCAGCGTCTGGAGGTGTCTGTTGCGATCCTCCTCATCTGAGCAGATCCTGTGTATATGGAGGGCTTGTCCGTAGGGGATGGCTTCTTTAACGTGTTTCGGGTGGAAGCTGGAGAAGTGGAGCATCGTGAGGTTATCTGTGGGCTTGTGGTACAGTGAAGTGCTGATGGAGATGCGTGTGTCCAAGAATGCAACCAATTCCGGAGAGTAGTCCATGGTGTAGTCCATGGTGTAGTCCATGGTGTAGTCCATGGAGTAGCCCGACTTGCCTGGGCTTGCAAAATCTCACTAACTGTCCTGGCTGGAGACAATACACATCTCTTTAACCTGTGCTTAACCCTCTCTCCACTCACATTGTTTGTACCTTAAGGACTTGATTACCTGTGGAGACTCGCATTCCAACCATTATTTTGTAAATTGAGTTTGTGTCTTTATATGCCCTGTTTGTGAACAGAACTCCCACTCACCTGATGAAGGAGCAGCGCTCTGAAAGCTTGTGGCTTGTGCTACCAAATAAACCTGTTGGACCTAACCTGGTGTAGTGAGACATCTTACTGTGCTTACCCCAGTCCAACGCCGGCATTTCCACACCATAACTACAGCCAGAAGCTTTTCTCCCAGCAGAACAAATCAACTTTGATTGAGCCACAGCCTTGTTCCTTATCGGCTCCAGCAACATAGAAACATAGACATAGAAGATAGGAGCAGGAAGAAGCCATTTGGCCCTTTGAGCCTGTTCCGCCAGTCATTACGATCATAGTTGATCATCCAACACAATAGCCTAATCCTGTTTTTTCCCCATAACCTTTGATCCCATTCGCCTCAAGTGCTATATGCAGATGCCTCTTGAATACATTCAATGTTTTGGCATCAAATACTTCCTGTGGTAATGAATTCCACAGGTACACCACTCTTTGGATGAATAAATGTCTCCTCACCTCCGTCCTAAATGGTCTACCCTGAATCCTCAGACTGTGACCACTGCTTCTGGACTCCCCCACCATTGGGAATATCCTCCCTGCATCTACCCTGTCCAGTCCTGTTAGAATTTTATAAGTTTCTATGAGGTCCCCCCGTCATTCACCTGAACTCTAACGAAAACAATCCTAACATAGTTAACCTCTCCTCATACATCAGGCCTGCCATCCCCGGAATCCCCGCGAGAAAAAGAACATCCTTCCTCAGAAAAGGAGGCCAAAGCTGCACATTCTAGGTGTGGCCTCACCAAGGCCCTCTATAATTGCAATAACACATCCCTGCTCCTGTACTCGAAACCTCTCGCAATGAAGGCCAACATGCCATTTGTCTTCTTTACCGCCTGCTGCACCTGCATGCTTACCTTCAGTGACTGATGCACAAGGACACCCAGGTCCTGCTGCACACTCCCTTCTCCTAATTTACAGCCATTCAAGTCATAATCTGCCTTTTTGATTTTGCTTCCAAAGTGAATAACCTCACGTTTATACAAAATATACTGCATCTGCCATTGATTTGGCCACTCACCCAACCTGTCCAGATCATTCTCATAGAAATCATAGAAACCTACAGTGCAGAAAGAGGCCATTTGGCCCATCAAGTCTGCACCAACCACAATCCCACCCATATCCCGACATATTTACCCACTAATCCCTCGAACCTACGCATCTCAGGACACACTAAGGGGCAATTTTAGCATGGCCAATCAACCTAACATGCACATCTTTGGACTGTGGGAGGAAACCGGAGCACCTGGAGGAAACCCACGCAGACACGAGGAGAATGTGCAAACTCCACACAGACAGTGACCCAAGCTGGGAATCGAACCCAGGTCCCTGGAACTGTGAAGCAGCAGTGCTAACCACTGTGCTACCGTGTCACCCATACTGAAGGGTCTGAAGGGTCTCTGCATCCTCGTCACAGCTCACCCTCCCACCCAACTTGGTATCATCTGCAAACTTTGAGATGTTACATTTTGGTCCCTCATCCAAGTCATTAATATATATTGTGAATAGCTGGGGTCTCAACACCAATCTCTGTGCACCCCACTAGTTACTGCCTGCCAATTTGAAAAGCAATTATTAATTCCTACTCTTTGTTTCCTCTCTACCAACCAGTTTTCTATCCATCTCAAGACAATTCCCCCAGTCCCATGCGCTTTAACCTTGCACAATAATCTCTTGTGTGGGACTTTGTCAAACGCTTTCTGAAAGTCCAAATATACCACATCCACTGGTTCCCCCTTGCAAACTCTACTAGTTACACCTTCAAAGAATTCCAACAGATTTACCAAGCATGATTTCCCCTTCATAAATCCATGTTGACTCTGTCTGATCTTGCCACTGCTTTCTAAATGCTCTGCTGTAAAGTCCTTGATAACATTCCGAGAATTTTCCCCACTACCGATGTTAAACTTGCTCGTCTATAATTCCCTGTTTTCTCTCTACCTTCCTTTTTGAATATTGGAGTGACATTAGCCAGCCTCCAATCTGCAGGGACTGTTCCAGAAACTATAGAATCCTGGAAGATGACCACCAATGCATCCACTACTTCTGGAGCCATTTCCTTATGGGATGTAAATTATCAGGCCCTGGGGATTTATCTGCCTTCAATGCCATCAATTTTCCCAGCACCATTTCTCTATTAATATTTATCTCCCTCTGTTCTTCCTTCTCACTAAATCTTGCATTCTCCAACATTTCTGTCATTTGATTTGTGTTCTCTTTTGTGAAGACAGAACCAAACTATGTATTCAGTTGCTCGGCCATTTCTTTGTCCCCTATGATACATTCCCCCATTTCTGTCTGAAGGGAGCCTACATTTGTCTTCACCAACCTCTTTCTCTTCACATTTCTATAGAAACTCTTAGCGTCAGTCTTTATGTTCCCTGCAAGCTTACTTTCGTACTGTATTTTCCCATTCTTAATCAACCCCTTGGTCCTTCTTTGCTGAACTCTAAACTGCTCCCAGTCTTCAGACCCATTATTTTCCTTGGCCAATCTATATGCTTCTTCCTTTTATCGGATATTCTCTCCTATGTCCTTTTTAAGCCATGGATTGGCTCCCTTACCCATTTTGCTTTTGTGCCTGACAGGAATAAACAGTTGCTGCAGTTCCCCCATGCATTCCTTGAATGTTTGCCATTGCCTATCCACTGTCATCCATTTAAGTAACTCTCCCCAATCTATCAATGCCAACTCACGCCTCATGTCCTCATAGTTTCCTTTATTAAGATTCAGCACCCTGGTCTCTGAATCAACTACTTCACTCTCCATCTTGATAAAAGATTCTATCATGTTATGGTCGCTCATCCCCAAGGGGTCTTGTACAGCTAGATTGCCAATGATTGCCTTCTCATTACACTGTACCCAGTCTAAGATGACCTGCTCTCTATTTGGTTCCTCCACATATTGGTCAAGAAAACCATCCCATATACACTTCAGGAATTCCTCCTCTGCGGCATTGTGGCTAATCTGATTTGCCCAATCTATGTGAAGATTAGAATAACCCATGATCACCGATATTGCCTTATCACATGCATCTCTAATTTTGTGTTTAATGCCATTCTCAGCATCACCACTGCAGTTGGGGGATCCATATATGACACTCTCTAATGTTTTTTGCCCCTTGGTATATCTCAACTCAACCTCAACTGAAAGGACTCTAAAATTACTCTTCAATCACCAAAGAAAGAAATTTAACAAGTACTTACCAGCAAAGATCCAGGACACAAGAAACCACATTTTTAGATACAACCACAGACTGAAGGCCTGGGTTGCACAGCAGATTTTTATACTGACCTGACCACACGACCAAGATGTGTGTGCCTTGAAGGCAAGACAGCCCTGACCTTTTCTTAAAGACAGCACTGCCTCTTTGACCCCAGGAGTGGTGAGTATAATTTACTGTCTCCAGAAATCCCCAATTAGCCAAGTGTTGAGGACGGGTGGTTGGAAATTGTATAAAATTGTGTAAACCTAAAAATATCTGTTGTGTCATTATAATCTCTTCCTTCCATAGCATAGTAACTGGCTATATGTGCATGTTGACAGGTCTGGTTAATTTCATACCTTCCTGAATAAATTTTGGCCTTTTGTGTCACCTACTCGTCTCTCTTTTCATTCTGGTGGATCACAGAGCTAGAACATAATTCCGAAGTCAAGAATCATAGGGGTTTGGGCACCTTGAAAACACTCACTCAAGCGGGTTCACTGGTCAGGCATATACAGTGGCTCACTTTCTCTCTCTCCTGTGAAGTCATCCCAGTGTGACACTTCCTCCACCTGAAGGAGAGACACATATGTCCAAGAATAATAGCGGAGCGCACCACGTGTGGAATAAAAGACCCCCACAGGCAGCAACACCATACACAGCAGTAACTGGGATCTGCACATAATTCTGGGATGACAATGATGTGCTTACGTTTAAACGTACAAGTCTTAAGGTCTCATCAATGAGACTTCAAACAAACCCATAACATAACACCCAGGACCATATCCAAAGTGGTAATCTGGTTGTCATGGTTGGCACAGTGGCACAGTGGTTAGCACTGCTGCTTCACAGTGCCAGGGACCCAGGTTCAGTTCCGCTTCGGGTCACTGTCTGTGCAGAGTTTGCATGTTCTCCCCGTGTCTGCGTGGGTTTCTTCCAGATGTTCCGGTTTCCTCCCACACTCCAAAGATGTGAGGGTTAGGTTGATTGGCCATGATAAATTGCCCCTTAGTGTCAGGGGGGTTAGCAGGGTAAATGAGTGGGGTTACAGGAATAGAGCCTGGGTGGGATTGTGGTCAGTACAGACTCGCTGGACTAAATGTCCTCCTTCTGTATTGTCGGGTTTCTATGATTCTATGAAATAAATGTAGAAAGTTCAGACTCACTCTTCCCAGCTCTCCCTTACACATTCTAGATTTCAGTTGCTCAGCTAATTTAAATGGTCATCTGCCCCCATGAAATGCACATGCACAAAATGCAAACCACCCCAATTCTCATTCCACAAAAATCGAAAGTGTGGTGTTCACAAGCAGGATTTCAGAGATTCAGGCACTCTTGCCATTTTGCCACGATGGAGGAGCTTTCTGTTGTGGTGAAAATCCAGGCCAGAGCAGAAGTCAAGTACCTGATCTGATCACATTAGTTTCCCTCTGGGTGGTTTCAGTTAAAATGAGCCACTTAGAATAAATCTGAATATGTTGGGTGGAATTATCTCGTTCAATTCGCTGTGCAACAGGAAATCCCCCCCAATGTCAATGGGCTTTTTGCTGGTCCGTCAAATTTTCCGTCCCGCCCATGACATTTCCTGTGGTGGGCAGGACTGGAAAATCCCGGCTGTTTTCTCATTTTATAACATCTAGCTATGCATTGCAATCTTTATAACTAGATTGATCAATAGGTAGTAAATACTGCCTGGGAGAGGGAATTCAGCGCACAGTTAATACTTCAGTGCATTTCTCTCTGACATTGTCCATGTAAAAAGACATCATTTTTACACAAGTCTAAAGTTTTCATGAAATAAAAATTCCACCATTATACTTCTCAAAAATTCAAAATTCCAACTAAGTGCAATAGTGGTGGTAGTTAAAGGGACAAAACAGACTTATCATGTGTTAAATAATTTATGCGATACAAGTAGGCCAACCATTAGGTGTCTAAAGACTCAGACTCTAACTGAAATTGTTTAATAAATGAGTAGATTAGATACAGCATGAGGGCATTTTTAAAAAAATGGTTAGCAATACTGTTTAAGAATCTTTTGCATTATAATTATCATGGTCTCTGGCACTTCTCATTTAAATCTGGATAAGTTACAGATTGACAGTCTAATTTAAAAAAAAATAATAGCACTGCCCATAAGCTAATTATATGTTGTAATATAGTTTGCAAGGGGGATGATGATTCTCATGAGAATCCAATTTTCCGGTGAAGATATTGTTAGTCGAACTATTTTATTGTGCATTCAAAATACCTCGAAAGTGCCAATTTTTCACATGAACAGCCAAATTGTGGCAGTAAGATTTGTTAAAATTGCCTATACTTGCAAAGCAACCTCATTATTTCAATACTGATGGACTCTCATGGAGAAATGTTATGCTAAAATGGTAATTAAGCAAGGCAGCATCTGACTTTGGAAAGGTGCAAGTTTTATTTATTCACTTTAATTACAGTAGGTAAAATAACAACTTTCTGTTAATGCTGTGCTCCGCAGGGTGCTGGACAGTGGAACATGCTTTTTCCTGGACATTAAGTATTCTGTGCAAAGGATGGAAAATAATGATCCTCCTGCTACTGATGATTTGATTTTTTGATTTGATTCGAGTTGATTTACTATTGTCACATGTATTAATATACAATGAAAAGAATTGTTTCTTGCGCACTACACAGACAAAGCATACCATTGGTCGAGCAGGAAAGGACAGAGTGGAGAATGTAGTGTTACAGTCATAGCTAGGGTTTAGCCAAAGGTCAACTTAATGCAAGATAGGTCCATTCAAAAGCAGGGAAGAAGCTGTTTTTGAGTCGGTTGGTACGAGATCTCAGACTTTTGTATCATTTTCCCGACAGAAGTAGGTGGAAGAGAGTATGTCCAGGGTACATGGGGTCTTTGATTCTGCTGGCTACTTTTCTGAGGCAGTGCGAAGTGTAGGCAGTGTCAATGGATGGGAGGCTGGTTTGCGTGATGGATTGGGCTTCATTCACGGCCCTCTGTAGTTTCTTGGGATCTTGGACAGAGCAGGAGCCATACCAAGCTGTGATACAGCCAGAAATAATGCTTTCTGTAGAATCTGCATCTGTAGAAGTTGGTGAGAGTCGCAGCTGACATGCCAAATTTCCTTAGTCTCCTGAGAAAGTAGAGGTGTTGGTGGGCTTTCTTAACTATACTGTCCACATGGAGGGACCAGGGCAGATTGTTGGTGATCTGGCCACCTAAAAACTTGAAGCTCTCGACCATTTCTATTTCATGCCCATTAATGTAGACAGGAGCATGTCCTCCACTATGCTCCCTGAAGTCGATGACTATCTTCTTCGTTTTGTTAACATTGAGGGGGAGATTATTGTTGTCACACCAGCTCACCAGATTCTCTATCTCTTTCCTGTACTCATTGTATTAATCGAAGAATGGCAGACCTTTTTTTTAATCTTTCCAATATGATGGTAGCTTAATCACTTAATTTGTTGTTTTTTTACATGCCATGAACTTATTTTTTAAAAAAAACAGGGATGAAGATTTCCGTTTCCATAGAAATTGTCCACAGGCGCAGAGGGCAGCATTTAATCTGTGCTGTGCCATTCCCATAAAAGGTTCCACTTTGTGTCGGTAGCTGGTACCCACACGATTCATGTGAAGATTTGAAGGACCGGTAGCATGTGCAATTACGCGGTGAGGGCCGGTTTCCATTGGAGGATCCCACTATTAGGTGACAGTTCAGCAGGTCTGGGTGAGAGAGAAAAGAGCCACCCGGACAAGGAGGGAGACTCTGCAACTAGGCCACAAATTTTATTGTCCACCTTTCTGTAAGAAGTTTGAGCTATTTGTTCTGTGCACCCCTTCATTCTACCTCAAACTTCTCCTCCAGTACTTCTCCCCTCCCCCTCAATTAATCTTTATTTCCCCCTGGAACCCCTCCTGACTCGACTCCCGTTATGTTCCATGTCACTTTAGAGAGGCAGAGTCAAAATAAAGGCCATCCCCATGGTACAGCGATACCTCACTGCAAATTCTCCTCCCGGCTGTTAGTGAGTGGTGATCTTCCTAAGCGATGGCAACAGGAGACCCTCCTACCTGATCAAGGCAGCCTGGATGGAGGCGGTCACTAACCATGGGCTCCACAAAAGATCCTGGATCCAGTACAGGGAAAGGGTCAGTGACCTTGTTTGACCCATCCAGGTAAGTATCATATTGGAATGGCATGTGGGCATTATATATTTCTGTGATATTCAGCTATGCAGACAATGTGTGATCATCTTCAGGACTGCATGGCACTTAAGGCCAAAGCACATGACAGTTTGGCTTGAGTGAGTGATTGGTTACAGCCAGCACATTGACAAGCCAATATTTTTGATGATGATGCATACAGACAAGAGGCATTTGCCAAGTCACTTTCTCCTACAGAACAAGCAGACTGATAACATGAATGACAAGGCAAAGATAGTGGAGAGGTGCCTAACCTCATGGTCATCACCCCTTGTGAGGAAGAAGCTCTCCAGATGGCAGGGAGAAGGCCAGTCTGAGTGGTGAGGCATCAGAGTGAGAATGTATACGACCTGGTGCTGCTGTAATGGGCACTCTAGACCACACAGGATATTATGTTATGCTCATAGACTCTGTGGAACTTTAACGTGCTTCTTTCTGTTCTCCTTTACAGGTGTCTGCAATCCAGACCCCAGACCTCAGCCACTGGAGAACAAAAACAAAGACTCTACCTGTGTGGATAATGACAGCAGTCAATGTAACATTACCTGCCTCCCCGCATCCTCCAGTAGTACGGGTGCACCCATCCAGGTCACAGAGGGAACAAAAACAGAAAATGCTAGAAAATCTAAGCAGGTCTGACAGCATCTGTGGGGGGAGAATAGAGCCAATGTTTCAAGTCTAGATGACCCTTCGCCAGCCTTCTATAGCCTCCAAGCTCATAATCCCCAAACTCCAGACAGCCCCTTTTACCTCCTTCCCAAAATCACAACCTTTCACAGTCCAGGTCACAGGGGGGCCACATTTAGACTTTGGCCTGCAAGCACTGGATAGATATAGCCTAGCAGTTGAGGCAGGCCGTGGCAGCCAAGGTCCCAGATACAGATACTGGAGAACTGTTGGGGAACAGGCCCCCACTAAGCCCTATGCTGTGGACTGGCCTCTGGTCACAAGCAACATGCTGGAAATATAACAGAGGTTAAGGGAACATATAGCAGAGATGCCAGGGACTAAGCACACCTTTGCATAAACTGTGGAGATGTCTCTGCATGACATGGGTTTTTCCTTGTCTCAGACATATAAGATGGCTTCCTCCATGGAGCCAGGTTGAGCAATCGACCTTACAACAACATGAGGTCCCTATCTGCTTCAAAAAGTCGATCATCATCACAGTACCAAAGAAAAGCCAAGCAGCGTGCCTTAATGACTATCGTCCGGTGGCTCTGATATCCATCATCACAAAGTGCTTTGAAAAGCTAGTCATGGCATGAATCAATTCCAGCCTCCCGAACTGCCTGGATCCACTACAGTTTACCTACCACCGCAACAGGTCCATTGCAGATGCCATCTCCCTAGCCCTGCAATCAACCCTGGAACACCTAGATAACAAAGAAACCTATGTCAGAATCCTAATTATTGACTATAGCTCAGCCTTCAACATCATTATTCCTATGAAACTCATCTCCAAACTCCGTTGCCTGGGCCTCGGCTCCTCCCTCTGCGACTGGATCCTGTACTTCCTAACTCACAGACAACAATCAGTAAGGATAGGCAACAACATCTCCACCACGATCATCTTCAACACTGGTGCCCCACAAGGCTGCAATCTCAGCCCCATACTATACTCCTTATACACCTATGACTGTGTGGCCAAATCCCCCTAGAACTCAATTTTCAAGTTTGCTGACGACACCACCGTAGTGGGTCAGATCTCAAACAATGATGAGACAGAGTACAGGAATGAGATAGAGAATCTGGTGAACTGGTGCGGTGACAATAATCTCTCCCTCAATGTCAATAAAATGAAGGAGATTGTCATCAACTTCAGGAAGCATAGAGGAGAACATGCCCCTGTCTACATCAATGGGGATGAAGTAGAAATGGTCGAGAGCTTCAAGCTTTTCGGTGTCCAGATCACTAACAACCTGTCCTGGTTCCCCCATGCTGACACTATAGTTAAGAAAGCCCACCAACGCCTCTACTTTCTCAGAAGACTAAGGAAATTTAGCATGTCAGCTATGACTCTCGCCAACTTTTACAGATGCACCATAGGAAGCATTCTTTCTGGTTGTATCACAGCTTGGTATGGCTCCTGTTCTGCCCAAGACTGCAAGAAACTACAAAAGGTCGTGAATGTAGCACAATCCATCACGCAAACCAGTCTCCCATCCATTGACTCTGTCTACACTTCCCAGCTGCCTCGGCAAAGCAGCCAGCATAATTAAGGATTCTATGCACCCCGAACATTCTTTCTTCCACCTTCTTCCATTGGGAAAAAGATACAGAAGTCTGAGGTCACATCCCAACTGACACCAGAACAGCTTCTTCCCTGCTGCCATCAGACTTTTCAATGGATCTACCCTACATTAAGTTAATCTTTCTCTACACCCTAGCTATAACTAGCACTACATTCTGCACTCTCTCATTTCCTTCCCTGTGAACGGTATGCTTTCTCTGTATAACCTTCCCAGAAACAATACTTTTCATTGTATGCTAATAGATGTGACAATATGGGTGGCTTGGTGGCACAGTGGTTAGCACAGCTGCCTCACAGTGGTACTGTCCCAGGTTCGATTCCCGGTTTGGGTCGCTGTCTGAGTGGAGTTTGCACATTCTCCCCATGTCTGCATGGGTTTCCTCTGGGTGCCCTGGTTTCCTCCCACAGTCCAAAAGATCTGCTGGTTAGGTGTATTGACTTGAATAGGTGCTGAAGTGTGGCAGCTCGGAGAATTTCACAGTAACTTCATTGCAGTGTTAATATAAGCCTTAATTGTAACTAATAAATAAACTTTATAATAAATCAAATCAAAATCAATCTATATGTGCTCTGACCTCAGTCCTTCACTCTAGCAATTGATTCCATACAGCAGTAGCTAGGCAAGAGGGGAATGAGGCATCTGGATCTCCCTCTGTCTGTCCCTTTGTTTTAGGGAGCCAAGCAGGTGCTAATGCACACCTAGATGGAGGAGAAACTTGTCAGCTGCCCTAGGGTTGTCTCAGGGCACTACCAGGGTGAGTAGTGTCTCCTCAGCCCTTCTGCCATTGACCTCATTGTCTCCAGTAGCTGTGGCCAAGGCGCATGCTCCTGCATCTGTGCAGGACACCCCAGTCAACCAAAGCCCACAAGACACCTGATCCATGATCTATTACTCCATGAACGGCATGTTTTGTCTATATAGTGCAAGAAAAAATACATATGTATTGCTGGGGAACTGGAGAGTGGTCAGTGAGCATCCATATTTATACAGGGAAACAGAGTTAACTCAAATAATTACAGGCCAATTACTTCAACAGTTATTGTGGGCAAAGGTTTGAGTAACTAATTAAGGATGAAATTGCCACACGTTAAGATTGGGAAAAATAGAAACAGCCAGCATGGATTTTGAAAAGATTGGTCATGTATGACCATGTTGATCACATTGGGCAGTATTGCATATGGATGATTAACGTCACATGTATGACCAATCTCATTGAAAAGGAAACAGACATGGTAACTGGGAGAAATTCAGAGATGACAGTGCACACACACTTTTGACAAGCCTTCATCAAGGTACCACAAAGTAGATTACTAGAGAAGATTAAAGGGTGAGGAATTGAGGGAAGCCAACAAGCTAGATTAAAAATTGTTGGTAGGAATAAAGCAGGTTGATTGGAAATGGCTGGCTGTGTTCCATAATGTTCAGTTTAGGGCCACTTCTATATCAGAGATTGGGATTTAGATCTAAAGGGACTGGATTTGAAATTTGCAGATCATTGCAAAGTAGGAGATATAGGCGATCTTTCAAAGGCCAAAAGCACTGCAAAAGGATACTGTTGAGATTGAAGAATGGGTTAGAAATGAAGAGAAAAGTCAATGTCATTTAGTATGAGATGTGGCTGGGAACTGGAATGCAATACCTGAGAGTGATAGGGGCAGATACAATCAGTGTGTTCAAAATGGAATAGGATATATATCTGAAGAGGGAAATTAAATATGCAGGGCTATGGGAAAAGGAGTGGGGACTCGCTGAGTCTCTCTTACAGAGAATTAACACCGTCAAGACAGGCTGAATAGCCTGTCTGCTGTAACCGCTCTATGATTCTATGTTGCATTTTAGTAAAAATGATTAACAGCAGTAACTAGATTCTGAATGGAAATAGGCTTGGTGCTATGGAAGAGTACAGATTCATATGTTAAAGTCTATAGCATCAGATTGATAAAGGCACTGAATATACAAACTAATGGTTCTAAATTTTATAATAGCTTTAGAAGATAATAGATATGGGGTAATGATGAATCACTATAAAACCTTAGTAAGATCTCAGTAGACGGCCCCAAATTTACCACAAGAGAACCAAAGCAGCTCTTACAAAAGTCACAAATGCCATCCTATGTGATTGTGACAACGGTGATCAATCTCTCCTCATCCTATTCTCAATTTGTTTGCAGCCATTCCCATTGGTTGCTTTTCCTGCTCCTGCACCATGAGTTATCAAGGATCTAACATTGGTCCCCTCTCTATTTTTCATTTGCATGCTGTCTCTAGTGATGTCATCCAAAAACAATGCTGGGTTCCACACGTATGCTGACGATATTTAGTTCTACCTCACTGCCAACTTTCTTTACCCACCCACCTTCTCTGAACTGTCAGTTTCTGACTTTATTCAATGGTCAGCAGGAGGTGCTCATACCCAGCATCTAAACTGGAATTGTGGAGGTTTCTGCAGATTCTGATTCAAATGTTCTCTCTGTCGCTTCGCTATCCTTTTCTAGTTCAGATGATCACCGATTGACTCCAGTTCTTCTTTCCATTTTATCCAATGACATGAGTTACCAATCTAAGATGATGCTAGAGTGAGGCAACTTATTTCGAGCTGTCCCCAGTCTACCCTCTTACCTTTATCTTTTACTCTCGTTCTCTGCTTTTAAAACTGTACTCTAACTCTTTTAAGCTCTCTAATAATGTTCTTCCCTGCTGACATCAGGCTTTTGAATGGACCTACCATATATTAAGCTGATCTTTCTCTACACCCTAGCCACAACTGTAACACTATATTCTGCACCCCCTCCTTTTCTTTGCCCTATGTACTCTATGAACAGTATGCTTTGTCTATATAGCACGCAAAAAACAATACTTTTCACTGTATCGTAATACATGTTACAAAGATAAATCAAATCAATATCCTGAAGTTATATCTACCTACTACATCACATCATCCATCCATAGTGTTCTCTGCTTTCCTTTTGACCCATTATCAGCAACTTTTTCAGCCAGCAACTTTCCTCAGTGCTCGCAAATAATGTGCCCATGATGTGTCACTCTTCCCATCATAATAAGCTCGACATTTCTCTCTTTTCATGTGCTAATTCAAGGGCCTTTCTCATTCGTCTTATTCTGCTCTCGTAAATTACTTCTCAAGAAATGGCAACATCATTTCTGGTCTTCAAGGTTGAGATCATTGTAAAACGTCAACAATAATATGAAAACGGATCAGCATTAATAAAATCATTGATTAAAATTTGCTATGTAAAACAAAAGTTAATTTGGATATGCAATTTTATTTCTACACCTGTATTTTAAATTGTAGGAGACTTGCTGTAAGGGGAAAAAATAATTCCAAAATTGACCATATCAACTAAGTCATGTTGAAATTGAAAATTCTGTACTTGAGGTGTCCCTGCATAACCACAATTGGCATCATTCAGTAAATTAATTAGAAAGTTCTAATACAGAAAATCTGAAATGCCACAAATCAGCTGTGATCTGGGTGCCCCCTATCTAATCTTTGAGGGTGGCACGATGGCACAGTGGTTAGCACTGCTGCCTCTTAATTCCAGGGACCCGGGTTCAATTCTTGGCTTGGGTCACTGTCTGTGTGGCACTTGCACGTTATCCCTGTGTCTGCATGGGTTTCCCCCGGGTGCTCCAGTTTCCTCCCACAGTCTGAAAGACGTGCTGGTTAGGTGCATTGACCTGAACATGCGCCGAACTGTGGCGACTGGGGGAATTTCACGGTAACTTCATTGCAATGTTAAAGTAAGCCTTACTTGTGACTAATAAATAAGCTTTAAACTTTAACTAGAGTGGAAGCTTAAACTGCAACTGCATGCTATTGCAAGTTGAAGGAAGTCAACACTGCTGTGCATACAAGTACACATACACACCAGAAGAGGCATCAATACAATATCATTTAATATTCTTTAAAATTACAATTCTTTGGCCTCCTTTATATTCTTCGAATTACATATAGTTTTAAAGAAAAGTGGTTCTGGTATACCTTAAGGTCCTTCATAAACATGAGATCTAAATGGAAATGTCTTGTGCTTCCTGGTTGCCGCATGAAAGTCAACTTAAAGTGACCATTCAAATTCAGTGGAACCAGCTGGAACCCAGAGCACAACATGAGGATAACAGGAATGAGACACAGTTGTTTTGATTAAATCTGGGGCATGTGAAGTAAATGAGAGATCTCTTTTGTATAACTTTATTTTTTTTTTAATCCTTCAGTTTATTTATTAGTCACAAGCAAGGCTTACATTAACACTGCAATGAAGTTACTGTGAAATTCCCGTAGTCTCCACACTCCGGTGCCTATGTAACCAGCACATCTTTCAGACTGTGGGAGGAAACCGGAGCACCCAGAAGAAACCCACGCAGACACGGGGAGAATGTGCAAACTCCACACAGACAGTGACCCAAGCTAGGAATTAAACTCTGGTCTCTGGCACTGTAAGGCAGCAGTGCTAAGCATTGTGCCACTTTGCTGCCCCATTCATTCAGATTCCCAGTATCTCAAAAGCAGTTCTATTTTGACAGAGTGAAATGAGCAGCCCAGAGATCAGGTAGGAGACAATCAAGTCTGGCAGGAGCAGTACCTGCAACTTTTCAGTTGTCCATTGAATCTTGCAGACAGACATGAGGGCTAGCAAAGGAAATCCTGGTCAGAATGAAATGATAGCTTCATTTCTGAATGTAATGAGAACAGTGTGCATGTTTTCAGTGCAGAGTGTGTATTTTCAGTGGGGAGGTATTTAAAATAGGCGAGGTGGCAATCCCATCACTCTCCTGCCCACCACAAAGCTGCCCTCCGTAAAATGCTAGGTGGGTGGGTGTGGAATCAGCAGCCTGTCCACCATATGTAAATAAATAGCTAAAGGTTAGCAAGCTTGAATAATATCTTGCCCAAAATACGGTAGGCGTAGGCAGGTGGACGGCAGTGGGCGTTGTGAACAATCTGCTCCTCCAGTTAAATGCAGCCCTGTGTATATGCTGAAATCTGAATTTCCAGGAGATTCAAGCTTGGAAACCAATAGAAACAAAGTTTTTGTGGACCTGCAGGCAGGAGGACTTTAAACATTTTTTGTCAGTAATTCGTGCATCCTCATGACCTCCTGATTTGTTCTTATCTTTTTTTCTTTTCTGGTGGCATTCTGACTTTCATGTGGCTTTGTGCCAGTTATCATTATTTGATTTATTTTTCGCCTAAGTTCCCTTAATTGGCAGCAGATGGTTTGTCAATTGGAAACCCCTGAACTGAGTGTTTTCTAAAGTTTCTGTGGGGATTTATTTCAATTCGGAGTGTCAGCTTGACTGTATCTTTGACTAAACAGGGGAACCTGATTATTCAAGTTACTAGCTGTAGGATGGAACAATCGTCAGCTGAATGGGCACACCGTGCGATTCGGGATATATGCATACATCACTGATTTTATGAATCTCACAGCCCAGTCAACAGTTAAGGAAGGTTATAGTTAAACAGAGTTAGAAGATTATCTTTGCAGGACAGATGGAGAAAGTGATACAGAGTGAAAGAGAGAGCAGAGACAGATGGACAGACAGATACAATTATAGAAGACTAAATGAAGCATCTCTGCAAAGATTGCAGCACAAATATCAAGGCTGGTACTCCAGTACAACATTATGCACTGTCAGAGATGCTGTCTTTCCAATGAAATGTTAAATTGAATCGCCTCTTGCCCATCCAGGTGGATGTAAATGATCCCACGGGACTATTTCAGAAAAGAGAAGGGGCATTATCCCCAATGTAAGCCAATATTTATTCCTCAGTTAACATCTCTGAAGCAAAATATCTGTGCTGGGATCTTCTGGTGCCCCCATTCCCATGGCGGGTTTTCTAGCAGTGGAGGCAAGTTGTCATTGGCTGGTGGGTTCTCCAGTGGCTCGTTTGGCCAGCAACGCAAATAGCCACTTTCAGACAGTACAGCGGGCCGGGAGACTCAAGCAGAGGCCATTTAGCGGGCTCCCCGCTGGGCACCACAGCCTTTGTGCATCTCTGGCTGTTGGATTTCCAGCGCCATCAGCTCCGTGCCAGAAATCGCGCGGAGTTATATAAATTATTCAAATCCTCATTAATATATCATTAGTGGGCCCGGTACTGAAATCTCCGGGCCCGCTAACCTCTCCACCCCCACTAAGAGTGGTTCACTCCAGTGTGGTTTACAACAGCTCCCCACTAACGGGGAGCTGACAGCTCGACCCTGCTGGAGAGAAGGGCACAGTAAGAGTTTTAACAACACCAGGTTAAAGTCCAACAGGTTTATTCGGTAGCAAATACCATTAGCTTTCGGAGCGCTGCTCCTTCGTCAGATGGAGTGGAAATGGAGTGGAAGGGCAGCCATGGAGGCCTCCCCAGAGGGTTGGGGGTAAGGGGTGATGACTCCTGGGCATTGCCAGCTTGGCAGTGCCATGTCTGGCCCTCTGGCATTGCTCAAAGGGCAATGTGGCACTGCCCACTGGGCATCACGTGCAAAGGGGGCAGGACCTTGGAAGGGAGATCGGTGGGAATGCGGGGGGGGGTGGGGAGGGGGGGATCCTGCTACCATTCTGCACTCCGCTGTGACAGAGGGAGGGATACCAACAATCGGGTTTGGCCGTCGGGATGGTGGGACGGGTGGTCAGCCTGCCAGGGTGGGGTGTTGGGGCAGTTGGAGTTGCTGTGCGTGAGGGGATGCAGATCAGGAGATCGAAAATGCCGGTGCTATGGGGAGGGGACTCGAGCTGGTCCCAGGCGGGGTGGGGGAGGTCGGGGTTGGCCCAGACACATCCAGGAGGCCAGCGATCAGGCCGTGGGGGGGGGTCAGAGGGGCAACATCGCAGGATCGCAGAGCTGTCCAGCGATCAGGAGGCTGGCAGTGCGGGGCTATTGCGCATGCCCGATCACGGAGCTGACAGATCAGCTGCTCAGTGGCCTGCTCAGAACTATGCTGCTGGCCTCTCCAGCCGGAATAGGGCCCGCTCATTGATTTTTAATGATATTCATTCATACTCTTCAGTGCACAAAGTGTTATTCCTCTGACGATTGCTGGATGCATTCTACTGGGAAACAAAAGCTGAAAGTTTTGGATCATAATTGTTCATGGCTGAAAATGCAATTTGTACACATTGAAGTGCCTTAATTTTTCCTTTTTGAAATCCAATGTAACTAGATTTTCAGAGGCATTAGTCGGTGAAGATCTTTAAAAATGTTGTCATTTGAAATCTGTAAACAGTGTTGCCTTAAAATGACTGCATTATAAGCATAATGATTGAACATTTTATTATTTTAATGGAATGATCAATCAGTTTTTTTCAAGCAGAGCAGTGGTAAAGTGATGCACAAAGGGAATTCACAAAAAATTAACATATGTTTATGTTAACATCACAGACTCTAATTTCTGCAAAATAAATTGAAAAAAATACAATCATTTTAGGTGTCATCTTTGATGGACACCTTGCTTCTTGGTTTCATACTTTATAACAAAGTATGAACTTTGTTGTAGTTCAATGGGTGAGAAGATGCTACACCTTGTTAAATGTTGTCCATTGCACACACATTGAGAAACATCCATGTCTACAATTAAATGCATGAATTAATTTAAGATGGCTTGAATATGTTTAGTATATAAACTAGGTCTTCCACCCTAGAGAGGTACGTTTATAAAACTGATTTTAAATTGAAAAGGAAGTCTAAACATGGGTCCTTTCCCATGTGCTGTCATTGGCTGAAGATTTAAAGTGCACCCTGAATGACTTTCAACAGAAAACAATTGGTGCCTTTCAAGAACACTCCCAGAACGATGTCAAATTCTAGTTAATGTCAAATTCTAGCTCCCTGGGCGTGGTGGCAAAGGTGTGGAGATGCCGGCATTGGACTGGGGTAACCACAGTAAGAAGTCTCTCAACACCGTTCTCCAAGGCGGCCTTCACGACACGCGACAACGCAGAATCGCTGAGCAGAGACTGATAGCCAAATTCTGCACACATGAGGACGGCCTCAACCGGGATCTTGGGTTCATGTCACACTATCTGTCACTCCCACGACTTGCCTGGGCTTGCAAAATCTCACGAACTGTCATGGCTGGGGACAATACACATTTCTTTAACCTGTGCTTAACCCTCTCTCCACTCACATTGTCTGTACCTTTAAGACTTGATTACCTGTAAAGACTCGCATGCCAACCATTATTTTGTAAATTGCGTTTGTGTCTTTATATGCCCTGTTTGTGAGCAGAACTCCCACTCACCTGATGAAGGAGCAGCGCTCTGAAAGCTTGTGGCTTGTGCTACCAAATAAACCTGTTGGACTTTAACCTAGTGTTGTGAGACATCTTACCGTGGTGGCAAAGTCAGCTGTCCAGTTTGCTTTTGAGCAGAGAAACCAGACCCTTAGATGCAAAGTGGGATATAATTGCTTCTCCATGGGTAAAGTTGAGGTTGCAATTCACCCCCTCAGTGATCTACGCCAATGTCATTTGAATTCATTGCAACACAAGAAACAGAACTTTTTCTGTGTGTGTGTGTGCTCCAACCTGATATTAAGTTGATCTTTTTCTAAACCCTGGCTATAACTGTAAAACTAGTTTCTGCACCCTTTCCTTTCCTTATCCCCGATGTACTCAAATAATGGTATGATTTGTCTGCATAGCGCGCAAGAAACAATACTTTTCATTGTATTCCAATGCATGTGACAATCAAATCAAATCAAAACTGTCAAGTCTCTTGAAGACTGTTAATTGGCCTGTTTTTCCCCTTCATTGCTTCATTTTCCTGACCAGAAATTCAAACTTAATACAATGAGGAAGGAGGGAAGAAAGGTCTGTCACATCACTCACCAACTGGGACCAACAGAACTCAGCATTCTCCCGCTGTTACACACAAGCCAGTATTTATGGTCAGCTAATGAAAAAGGACTAACCATGGCCATAGTAAGGGCTCTCTAAGTTAAAACTTCTAACCAAGAAGTTGAAGCTACATTGCAGGTGTTTTAATGTAAATTCGGAACTGTGGACATAGACACAGGTAGTCTCAGAGGCTCTAAAGTATTTGAGGTGTAATTACTGTATGTAACTCCTACTCTGTAAAGTTGATTGTATTGGAAGAAAGACACCCATTGTTGTAAGACAGAATTGTTGTAAACTAACACAATGAAAACATCAGTGAAAGCCAACACTGGAAACAGAAAATTGGTTGGGAGATGGTGGTGCAATATTATTGTCACTGGATGAATAATCCAGAGATGCAGGGTAATATGGCAGATGGGGAAATTTGAATTCAATAAAAAAATTGCAATTGAAAGGCTAATGATGACCATGAAACCATTGCAATTTTCATCAAAACCCACCTGCTTTACTAATGCCCTTTAGGGAAGGATACCTACCATCCTTCTCTGTCTGGCCAACACGTGAATCCAAACCCACAGCAATGTGATTGACTCTTAAATGGCCCAGCAAACCAGTCACATGTATCAAACAGCTAAAAGGTCTGAAAGGAATGAAATCAAAAGGAGCATCCGGCATCAAAGTAGATACAGGAAACAAGAACAACAAACTCAGCCCTGTCGACCCTACAAAGTCCCCCTTACTAACATCTGGGGCTTTGCCAGAATTGGGAGAGATGTCTTGCAGACTAGTCAAGTAACAGACTGACATAGTCATACGCACAGAATAATACCTTTCAGGTATGTCCCAGACGTCACTGTCACCATCTTTGGGTATGCTCTGTGTCATTGACAGAACAGACCCAGCAGAGGGGGTGTGGCACAGTGGTATACAGTCAAAGGGAGTTGCCCTAGGAGTTCTCAACATGGACTCTGGATCTCATGAAGTTTCACGGCACCAGGTCAAACACGGGCATGAAAACCCCCTGCTGATATCTATGAACCCCTTCCAGCTATGATGCACAGTGGAAGCAGTGTGTACCATATATAAGATGCACTGCAGGAACACATCAAGGCTCCTCCGAAGACATCATCTTTTCAAAGCCATGACCACTACCATCTAGAAAGGCAAGGGTAGCAAATACATGGGAATAACTGGAAGTTTCCTTACTCCTCACCATCCTGCCTTACCGACATTAATGCCTGTTCCTCCACTGTCACTGTGTCCAAATCCTGGAACTCCCTCCTTACACCACATGGACCACTGCAGATCAAGAACGCATGCTACCACAAGATTCTCAAGGGTAAATAGGGATGGGCAATAAATGCTGGCCTCGCCAGCAAAACCCACATCCCTTTCAAAAATCACTATAATACAGCTGATGACGTTATTGAGAAAACCTGCTATTCAAAATCAGCTGCTAACCACCGACCATTCAATGTGGAACCAAAAGACTGGCAATCCAGTCAATCTCAGGACTGTTAGTGAATGGAGAAATTGTACACAATATCTCAAGGATAATTAGTAAAATAAAAAGAATAAGTGGCAACTTTGATTTATATAGTAAGTTTGTAATTATCATACAAGACATGGAAGTTTATAATTCTTCTGCTGATGGGACCTAAGAGCAGAATGGGGTTAAATAGTGGAGACATAGGAATTACTATATATTCTGGGATTCCGTTTAATTGTATATAGTGGGGTAATCCTATGCTTCAGTGCAGAGCCACACTTGCAGAAAGTGTAGACCAAACTGTGGCAACAGTGTTTCCTGCAATTTTGCTCCCTGTTATAAGTTTATGAAATTACCCTCCGGAGTACTTATCTATAAAATTCACACAAAAGCTTCTATAGGTTGGGTAGATTCCACAACCGTGCTAATTGCTCAAGGATTGTGGAAAAAGTAGGTTGAGTAGTTCTCATTTTCTCTGGTTATAACTTAATCACTGAACATTCAAATTAGTCAATTGACCTTTCTGACAAGCTCCCATTGTCTCTTCCTTTATACTCTGCCCTACCATGTAGTTACAACTTGGGGATCTGTGAACCACTCCCACAAGTGACTTCTTGGCTTTATCATTTCTCATCTCAACCCAAACCACTTCTACATCCTGGTTTCCTGAACGTAGGCCACCCTTCACTAATACCATCATTAATTAATAGAGCCACCCCTCCATCTTTCCTTAACTACCTGTCCATCTGAAATGTCATATACCCTTCAATATTCAGGTCTAAATCTATATCATTCTGTAGCTATGTCTCTGTAATGCTAATAGATCGTACTCATTTATTTCTATTTGCACCATCCGTTCATCTGTTTTGTTTTGAATGCAGTGTGAATTGCCTTTAGTTTGTCATTTTATTACTTTTGTAATGTCTGCTGATTTATTCTTAGGTTTATACTCTCTGGGCCCTATTTTACCATTTTCATTTTAAGTGCTGGGTGAACTTGGAACTGGGAGTGTTTCAGATCCGACTTTTAGACCTGTTCTCAGGGCCCCCATACACACCCTGACTGAAAAAATATCAGTGATTCTGAATCACACTGCACAAGCCTGTGGGCGGGGCTTAACATGCCCAAAATCCTGCAGCTCCGATCGGCGCCCCCAGATGCGTATGCGCAGAAAGAAAAATGAAAGAATGCTGCTCCCCTGCCACATCCCTCCTGGGCCGGATAAAGCCTCCCCCTGTCCCCCTCACTGATCACAGGCAGAGTGGCTGCGGACTCCCCTTCCTCACCCCCTACTGATCTCAAGCAGAGAGCCGTCTGACACACCTTTGACCCTCCCCAACCGATCTCAAGGCAGAGAGCCATCAGACGCTCAGCACTTACCTCCTCGCTAGCTGGAGTGCCCGATTCGGACTTTTGTAGAGCATGTCTGTTTCACGCCAAATCTGGATGGGTGAACGCGGTGGTAAAGGGGGAAGTGCTGATAAGTTTCGGCGTGCAGCCCATTAAGTCAATTTAAATGTATGCAAATACATTTAAATGACTATTGCGCCCGTTTCGGTGCGGTCCGATTGTGGCCTATTTTGGGCCTTGGTACAGGGGGAACCAGCATGGAGGCAGGCGTGGATCGTGCTACTCGCCTCACATCCGACTTTACCAAGTTTTCGCATCTGAAAAGGCGCGCAACTTGATGGTAAAATCGGGCCCTCTGTCCCTTCCTGTCATGGTCTGTTTATCATTTCTCATATCGTAGCAGGGTGGCACAGTGGTCAGCATTGCTGTCACACAGTACCAAAGACCCAGGTTCAAATCATGGCTTGGGTCACTGTCTGTGCCGAGTCTGCATGTTCTCCCTGTGTCTGCATGGTTTACCTCTGGTGGCTCTGGTTTCCTCCCACAGTCTCACAGACATGCTGGTTAGATGCATTGGCCATGCTAAATTCTCCTTCAGTGTACTCGAACAGGCACCAGAGTGTGGTGACGAGGGGATTTTCACAGTAACTTCATTGCAGTGTTAATGTAGGCCCACTTGTGACACTAAAAAATAAACTACGCTAAACTCTTGCCTTCTCTTTACTCATTGGTCTATCAAATCTTCCCAAATTTGATCCTTTGCCTCCACTATGTATTTAAAGCCCTCTCTACCTTCCTAGTTATGCGGAACACTAGAATACCAGCCCCAGTATGGTTCATGCGTTGACTGTTCCAACAGTACTGCCCCTAATTTCCCAAGTACTGATGTCAGTGCCCCATGATTCAGAACCCACTCCTCGTATACGAGGCTTTGAGACATGTTTGAATTTCTCTAATTTTGTTTTCCCTATGCCAACTGCAAGTGGCTCTTTAATAACCCAGGGATTATTACTTTTGCAGTCTGTGTCCTAATTTGGTGCCTACTTCCTCATAATGACAATGCAGAGCTTCCTTCATCATCCTGCCTATATCATTAACATCTACATAGATCACGAAAGCTGGGTTATAAGACCATAATATATAGGAGCAGAATTAGGCCATTCGGCCCTTCGAGTCTGCTCTGCTATTCAATCATGGTTGTTAAGTTTCTCAATCCCATTCTACTGCCTTTTCCCATGACCTTTGATCCTCTTACCAAACAAGAACCTATCTATCATTGTCTTAAATACGTTCAGTGACCTGGCCTCCACAGCCTTCTGTGGCAATGAATTCCATAAATTTACCACCCTCTTGCTGAAGAAATTCCTCCTCATCCCGGTTCTAAAGGGTCCTCCCTTTACTCTGAGACTGTGCGCTCAGATCCTAGTCTTTCCTTCCCCTCCCCTCTCCAGTCCTGAGTAAGTGTCCCAAACCCTGGCACAGGACAGGCAAGATGTGGAAATGCCGGCGTTGGACTGGGGTAAGCACAGTAAGGAGTCTAACAACATCAGGTTAAAGTCCAACAGGTTTATTTGGTAGCAAACACCACTACCATCTGACGAAGGAGCAGCGCTCTGAAAGCTAGTGGCGTTTGCTACCAAATAAACCTGTTGGACTTTAACCTGGTGTTGTTAGACTCCTTACAGGGCAGGCAACACAGCTGTCTGGACTCTTACTCTTTGCCACTGAGAACAATATCAATCCCACTCACTATACTGTCTGTTACTGCCAATACAGTCCTTTTTGCTCCCCACACTTCATTGGCTTTCTGTGCCACAGTGCCATGGTCAATCAGCTCATCCACCTTGCAGCCACCGCTCTCAGCCAAATAAACTGAAAGAATCTTAAAACTTTTGGACAATTGCAGAGACTGACACTCCTGCCCTCTAGGCCCCCTTACCTGCCTCAGCATCAGTCACACCCTTCTGTCCCTGACCACCTTCCAAGTCAGAAGACACTATCCAAAGGGTCTCCTTCTCCCCACCTTAATGCAAGTTGCCATCAAAACCCAGATGGTATACATTCAATTTCTACAGGCTGACACCTGTTGGCACAGCAGTTAGCACAGTTGCCTCACAGCGCCAGGGACCTGGGTTCAATTCCAGTCTTGGGTGACTGTCTTTGTGGAGTTTGCATATTCTCCCTGTGTCTGCTTGGATTTCCTTTGGGTGCTCCAGTTTCCCCCCATAGTCCAAAGATGTGGCTTGAGCGTCGCTGAGTGTCTTGGAAATATCTTTAATCACAGATGAATCCAAAACACAAGGGGTGGAAATTTAGGGCAGCACCAGGGATCCAGGTTCCATTTCAGCCTTGGGTGGCTGTCTGTGTGAAGTTTGCACATTCTTCCCATGTCTGCGTTGGTTTCCTCTGAGTGCTCTGGTTACCTCGCACAGTTCAAAGATGTGTAGGTTAAATGGATTGGACAACTGCTTCCTACTCACTTCCCACCCACTCTGGATGTTAGTCTGTGGCATGTTAAGACAATCTGGTAATTTAAAAAAATCTCATTCTGCCGTGGCCCGGTGAGAAATTAACCAACTCCTACCACAAACCCACCGTGGTAACATCGACCTTAAAAAGTTTTACTATTTCTTTTTTGAAACAGCCATAAGTGCCGGAAACCTAAAACAAAGGCAAAGAGACATTTAAAATTTGCACCTTGCATTTTAGTACTTGAAAATAAAGGTAGCTGTAGAAGATTTTGATCAATATTTATATACCATAGCATGAACCTGTCTTTTCTCTTCACGAATGTTGTTCTTCCTGCCGTTTATTTCTAATAGTTGTTTCAAACTCCAAAGTTTCAAACTTTTTCGAATATGTTTCAAAATTGAAAAATGTTATTGTATCAAAACTGCATCATCCTTCAAGAAAGTATTTTGTTTGAGGTTACAAATTGATCAAGTCAGTGTGCAGCTGTACCACATGCCCAGCAAAATCAGCGAATCTTCAAGCATTGGAGACATTTTTATGAGACCTGAAGACAATTTATTTTATGATTTAAAAAATTACAGTATCCCAGGCATTATTTACATATCTTTGTAAGATTACATTGCGCACGATATTATCATGGTCATTAATGAATTCATAGACAGAGTTAATGATCATTTTGCAGCAATAAAAGAAACTGTCTACAAATCAACAAACCCATATGATATCAGGGAAAACTTTTCACTTCCAAGGAAAATTCTACCACTTTGAAACTTGTTTCGTGTAATACTAAAAATATTGTAAGGAAAAGAAGTCCTTTTTATTGGTATTTTTTCAAATTTATTCATTCATGGGTTGTGGATGCCACTGGCTGGGCTAATATTTATCACCCATCGCACATTAACCTTGAATTGAGTGGCTTATTAGGCCATTTCAGAGGGCAATTTTTGCCCTCTCTGCTTATTCAAACAGCATGGTCTGTGTAGTACAGAGAAATAGGGGACAAAGAAATGGCTGAGCAACTGAATACATACTTTGGTTCTGTCTTCACAAAAGACAACATAAATCAGATACCAGAAATGTTGGAGAATGCAAGATTGAGTGAGAGGGAAGAACTGAGGGAGATCAATACTGGTAGAGAAATGGTGCTGGGAAAATTGATGGGATTGAAGGCGTTTAATCCCCAAGGCCTGATAACCTATATCCCAGACTACTTAAGGAAGTGGCTCTAGAATAATGGATGCATTGGTGGTCATCTTCCAGGACTCTATAGACTCTGGAACAGTCCCTGCAGATTGGAGGTTAGCAAATGTCACTCCAATATTTAAAGAGAGAGAAAACAGGGAATTATAGACCAGTAAGCCTAACGTTGGTAGTGGGGAAAATTCTCGAATCCATTATCAAGGACTTTATAGCAGAGCATTTAGAAAGCAGTGGCAGGATCAGACAGAGTCAGCATGGATTTATGAAGAGGAAATCATGCTTGACAAATCTGTTGGAATTCTTTGAAGATGTAACTAGTAGAGTTGACAAGGGGGAGCCAGTCGATGTGGCATATTTGGACTTTCAGAAAGCATTTGACAAAGTCCTGTACAAGAGATTATCATGCAAGGTTAAAGTGCATGGGATTGGGGGAAGTGCATTGAGATGGATAGAAAACTGGTTTGCAGAGAGAATTCTGGTTGCTTTTTAGGAATTTTTGGTTGCTTTTCAAATTAGCAGGCAGTAACTAGTGGGGGGGCCACAGAGATCGGCGCTGGGACCCCAGCTATTCACAATATATATTAATGACTTGGATGAGGGAACAAAATGTAACATCTCAAAGTTTGCACATGACAGGAAGTTGGGTGGGAGGGTGAACTGTAATGAGGATGAAGAGATCCTTCAGCATGATCTGGACAACTTGGGTGAGTGGGCACATCAATGGTAGATGCAGTATAATTTGGATAAATTTGAGGTTATTCACTTTGGAAGCAGAAACAAAAAGGCAGATTACTACTTGAAAGGCTGTAAACTGCAAGAGGGGAGTGTGCAGCGAGACCTGGGTGACCTTGTGCACCAGCGCTGAAGGTAAGCATGCAGGTGCAGCAGGCGGTAAAGAAGGCAAATGGTATGTTGGCCTTCATTGTGAGAGGTTTTGAGTAAGAAGTCTCACAACACCAGGTTTGAGTACAGCAGCAAGGATGTGTTGTTGCAATTTTACAGGGCCTTGGTGTGACCACACCAAGAATACCATGTGCAATTTTGGTCTCCTTTACAGAGGGAGAATGTTCTTACTCTCGAGGGAGTACAGTGAAGGTTTACCAGGCTGATTCCGGGGACGGAGGGACTGATGTATGAGGAGAGATTGACTAGGTTGGGATTGTTTTCACTGGAGTTCAGATAAATGAGGGGGGTCTCATAAAGACTTATAAAATTCTAACAGGACTAGACAGCGTAGATGGAGGGAGGATGTTCCTGATGGTGGGTGTGTCCAGAACCAGGGGTCACAGTCTGAGGATTTGGGGTTGACCATTTAGGACGGAGGCGAGGAGTCATTTTTTCACCCAAAGAGTGGTGAGCCTGTGGAATTCATTACCACAGGAAGTAGTTGATGCCAAAACATTGAATGTATCCAGAAGGCGGCCAGTTATAGCACTTGGAGCGAATGGGGTCAAACGTTATGGGGAGAAAGCAGGATTAGGTTATTGAGTTGGACAATCAGCCATGATCGTGATGAATGGCGGAGTGGGCTCAAAGGGCAACATGGCCTGCTCCTACAGCTATCTTCTATGTTTCTATGTATTAGGTTGTTTGGGAGTGTAAGAGTTAACATGGGACTGGGGGAATAGTACCAACTGCATTATGATGTTGAGAGTCACATGGGAGGAGTGAAGGTTGTAGTAAGTCCGACAGACGTTTGCATAAAAATAGCACCTATCTGTATCCTGTATATATGTAAAGACTTATGTGTAATAACTAAACACTTATTGTTCAACCATACAAGCCTCTAGACCTTTACATGAGACAAGAGGCAACCTTACAATAGCTTGGAAGGCTGGGAACATATTGATGAAGAGAAAGCTCAGTTTTAAATCAAAAAAGCTCTTGGGCTGTTGAAAAGCAGTAAAACCAGACAGAGCTATCAAGAAGGCAGCAAAACCAGACAGTGCTATCAAGAAGGACATCAAGAGACATGTGTAGTTAAAAAGGAGATGTCAGGCTGTCAGATGGTGGCATAGTGGATTATTATTCTCGAGATCCATTGTGATGCTCTGGGGACCTGGGTTCAAACCCCACTATGTCAGATGGTGATATTTGAATTCAATAAAATCTGGAAGTTAAAGTTTAATGAATATCATGGATAGGTCAACGAGGCGCTGACAAAGTAACATCCTGTCCACTATCAAGAAGAAAACTTATTTACATACAAGAAGCTTTTCGGGGAACGTCTTTATTGGAGATGATGAATGAACCCAACTGATCATGGAAGGAGTACTGCAGCCATGGGAATGAATCCACTGAAGGAGCATGGCAGTCAAAGAGGGAGCTTGACTCACTTTCCGAAGAATATTTAAGGGAACACCAAATCATTTTTGGAAGAATATTAAGGGAGCGTGACTCTTTGACAAGAGAATGTTCAAGGGACTGATTGTCAGAAGGATATCTACAATCAAAAGAGGTTTGTCTCTTGGAGATGATTTAATGGCTATGTACTTATATTTGAATATTGTATTGATAGAGCATCTTTATTGTTAAGAATAGAATTAGAAGGACGTTGCACTGTTGGGTGTACTTAGAAGGGCAAAGTATTGTCATGTAGGCTAAAAAAAAAGCTTGTATTCTGAAACACATAACTATGTGTGAGAGACTAATGGTTTGGTCTATGGACTATAGTGGAATAGGATTTTGCATTGTCTGTCTGATCTCATAAAGCTTAACATTTAACTCATATATTTTAGGACCCTATTTTACCATTTTCATTCTAAGTGTTGGGCAGACTTGAAACTGGGAGTGTTTCAGATCCGACTTTTAGACTCGTTCTCAGGTGCTCCCATATGCATTCGGCCTGAAAAAATAGCAGCGATTCTGAATCGCGCTGCAGAAGCCTGTGGGCGGGGCTTAACGCACCCGAAACGCTGTAGCTCCGATCGGCGCCATTTACTCCGCATGCTCAGTAGAAAAAAAGAAAAACGCTCCCCTGCCACATCCCTCCCAGGCCAGATAATGCCTCCCCCTGACCTTCCCACAGACATTGCCCCACCCCCACAGCATTAATGACCACCTTATCCCCTCACCCCCCCACTACCCAGACCGATCGTGGCATCCCTGCTCCCCTTTTCCCCCCACTGATCACACGCAGAGTGGAAGGGGATCCCCCCTTCCACCCACCAATCACATGCAGAGTGGCAGCGGACCGCATTTGCATGCATTTAAATTGTCTTAATGGGCTGCACGTCCAAAGTTACTGGCACTTCCCCCTTTACCACCGCGTTCGTCTGTCCAGATTCAGCATGAAACAGACATGATCCGCAAAGGTCCGAATTGGGCGCTCCAACTTCTGAGAAGGTAAGTTCCGAGCATCTGGTGGCTCTCTGCATCAAATCAGTGGGGTGGGTGGCGGGGGGCGGGGGGGTAGGGGGGGGGGGGGATGTCGGTCAGATGGCTCCACTCAAATCGGTTGGGGGGGTGGGGTGCAGGGGGGTGGGGGGGGGGTCCGCTGCCACACTGCTTCTGCTCAGTGAGGGGGAAGGGGAGTTCCGCTGCCACTCTGCGTGTGATCGGTGGAGAGGAAAGGCGGCAGGGAGCCATGATCAGTCTGGGTAGCGGGGTCGTGGGTGATAAGGGATTAATGTTGTGGGGATGGGGCAATGTCTGTGAGGGCCAGGGGGGAGCATTATTCAGCCTGCGATGTGGCAGGGGAGTGTTTTTCTTTTTTTTTACTGCGCATGCACAGTTAGTGGTGCCAATCGGAGCTGCAGCGTTTCGGGCACGTTAAGCCCCACCCACAGCCTTCTGCAGTGCGATTCAGAATCGCTGATAGTTTTTCAGGCAGAGTGTGAATGGGGCCACCTGAGAACGGGTCTAAAAGTCGGATCTGAAACACTCCCAGTTTCAAATCCACCCAGCACTTCGAATCAAAATGGTAAAATAGGGCCCATAGAGCAACATATGAAAGGTAGGAGGTTATGCCCTGTAATATCTTCTCACTGCCGGGAGAAAACAATTTAACCGCTCGAGTGATTCAATAATAATCTTTTCAGCATTTCTTGCCACTAGTTTAAATAATCCAGAATTTACAATAGAAAATATTTCAAGACATTGAATGAGTGCTGAATACAATGCACCATTTTTTTTCAACTCAAAGGTTAGTCGGGCTATAGTGATAGAAAAAATGGTTGCACCTGAATATATTCCTCGTTCGTGCTGCAGAAAAAGGACCCATCTGATTCTCAGATCTTTTCATTTTTACTTAGCATGTTCCCAATACATGATACAAACTGGAGTGGAAAGCTGATCAAGGGGAAGGGCTGGTCCTGGGCAAGTGCAGAAATGTGATTGTGCTTTTCCACAAGGAGACAGTTCCGTTTGCCATTGGCTTCATTCTGCTTCTGCTGGAGATTATTATTTTTGAGAAGGGGAAGCGGTGGCCTTGTGGCATTATTGCTAAACTATTAATCCAGAAACTCAGCTAATGTTCTGGGACCCGGTTTCAAATTCCACCACAGCACTTGGTGGAATTTGAATTCAATAAACACATATCTGGAATTAAGAATCTACTGATGACCATGAAATCATTGTCGATTGTCAGAAAAATCCATCTCGTTCACTAATGTTCTTTCGGGAAGGAAATGTGCTGTCCTTACCTGGTCTGGTCTACTCCAGAGCCATGGCAATGTGGTTGGCTCCCAATTGCCCTCCAAGGGTAATCAGGGATGGGCATTAAATGCTGGCCAAAACCAGTGACGCCCATGTCCCACGAATGAATTAAAAAAAGAGATGGGACCCTCAAGGAGTAAGAAGGCATCTCTTTCTCTGAGAGTGCTTTGAAAATCATATTGAAGGCAGTAACAGAAAATGAAGGCTACCATTGTTAGTTGTAAGAGGCACTTTCCTCAGAAAACCCACTGTCTGAGCTATCTGTGTGGAGGGTTCAGAGCAAACAAATGCATGATTTCCAGTAAAGAGGTCATATGGAATTCAACATTTTGAAGAGGTTTGCCAAGGCGCTGCAGCTCTTCTTCAGTATCACAAAGATCTCATAAAAATGTTTCGTGCAGCATTACATAGGGCAGATTTGCCTCTAAACCACAGCTTTAAAATAATTGGCGATGTGATTAAAAACTTTTTCACACAGTGAGTGGTTAAACTGTGGAATGCACTCCCTGAGAGTGTGATGAAGGCAGATTCAACTGAAGCATCGAAAATGGAATTAGACTGTTATCTGTAAAGGGAGAATGTGCAAGGCTATGAGGATGAAGCAGGAGAATGGAACTGAAGGAATTGCTCATTCAATGCAAACATGATGGGCAGAATAGCCTCACTCTGTGCTGTAACTATTCTGTGATTCGGTGAATTCTTTGAGTGTGACTCATGAAATAGTTAACATTTTAACAATACCCTCAGGACTTTAGTGAATGGAACCTTAAATAGAAAGGATGGGATGAAAACTGCTGCTAATCAATGCAGCTATCATTCTCATCGGCATGAGCTTCCTAGCAACTATATCCACCAGCCCTCGACTTGTCAGTCAGCTCATGTATTTTAAGTCATTTCAAAAATACTCTCAATTTCCTCTCTGGAGTGTGTTAATGAACCTCATTATGTCAAACTGATGTGGTATCAGTGTAGCAAATATCATCCCAGACAGATGCTTCAACAGGTTCCAATTTACATTCTCAGAATGCTTGCATTCTGTGGGTTTAATCCCTCGTGAATTGCATTTCGCTCAGTGGCAACATCTTGATATAAATTGCCTCAAATTCCTCCTGGATCGAACAGTCACCATTAGCTAAATCTTTGACCTATAAGGGCAGAATTGTACATGGCTGGTCTGATAATGGATGCCTCACACTAAGGTGAGAGTGGCTGTGCTTGACATCAAGAGAACATTTGACCCAGATTGTCCTCAAGAAGCCCTAATAAAATTGAAGTCGATGGGAATTAGTGGGAAATTCACCACAATTTGGAGTCATACCTCGCACATGTCGGTTGTGGTTGTTGGAGGCTAATCATTTTAGTTCAAAGACATCACTGCAGGAGTTCCCCAGGGTACCTCTATAGGCAACATCACCTTCATCAAAAACCTTCCCGAGTTGCTTTGCTGACTAGGCCAGCATTGATTGTCTGTCCTTAATGCCTGCTATCATAAGGTCAAAATAAGAGACATTCGCTGATGATTGGCAAGTGTTCAGTACCACTCATGAATCCTCAGAAATCGAAGTAGTCCATGTCCATAAGCTGCAATATCTGGACAACATTTAGGCTCGGGTTGATCAGTGGCAAATAACATTTATGTCACTGAAGTGCCACAATATGACCTTCTCCAACAGGAGAAAACCCAAATTTCCCTCCCTGGTATTCAGCCACATTACCATCATTATAACCCCCTCCATCAACATCCTGGGGGTTAGCATTGACCAGAAACTGAGCTGGATCAGCCATATAAATTTTATAGCTTCAAGAGCAGGTCAGTAGTTAGGAATTCTGCAGCCAATTACTCGCATCCTGACTCCCCAAAGACTCTCCAAGACAAGGCAAAGTCAGGCGTGTAATAAAATAGTCTCCACTTGCCTGGCTAAATGCAACTCTAAAGACACTGAAGAAGCTCATCCAAGAGAAAGCAACATGCTAGGTTAATACCCGATCCGCGCTACTTTAAACATTCATTCCTTTCACCACTGGCGCACAGTGGCAGCAGTGTGTGCTACATATAAGATGCACTCAGTAGCCCACCTTACAAACCCATAACTTCTACCATCATTAAGGGAAAGAGCAGCTATTGCATGGGAACATAATCAACTGCAAGGTAACCACCACCAGCCACACCCCCACTCCCCACACTTCCCTCACCCCCACTGCCAAGCCAAACACCATCCTGACTAGGAAATGTATTTTTTTTTAAGTTTAAAGTTTATTTATTCATGTCACAAGTAGGCTTACATTAACACTGCAATGAAGCTACGGTGAAAATCCCCTAGTCACCACCCTCCGGCGCCTGTTCGGGTACAATGAGAGTGAATTTAGCACGGCCAATGCACCTAACCAGCAGACTGTGGGAGCAAACTGGAGCACCTGGAGGAAACCCACGCAGACATGGGGAGAACGTGCAGACTCCACACAGACAGTGACCCAAGCCGGGAATCGAACCCGTGTCCCTGGTGTTGTGAGGCAGCAGTGCTAACCACTGTGCCACCATTGCCATTCCTTCATTATCACTGGATCAAAAATATGGAACTTCCACCTAATAGCACTGATGGTGCATCCACACCACATGGATTGCAGTGGCTCAAGAAGACTAACTTCCCAAGTGTAACAAGGGATGGGCAACAAAGGCTGGCATTCTCTTCTCTTTTTCCATGTTCTTCTCAGTGAAGATGCCTGATAAGTGCCATCCTCCTTCACCTGAAATCCTCTCTGTTGGACAATATTTGGCTCGTAGCACAACATTATTATCCTGGACACTCTCTGGATCTCCCTAGCTACCTGATGGCTTGCTGAAAAAACACACTTGGTGGTCACGCGGCTCTCACTGCAGAATTCCTGCACTTCATTGACCTGGATCTTCACAGGTGTAATGAACCAATTTTGAAGACAATATCCCATGTTTCCTACAAATCAGCCCTCAAGACTACTTCATGGAAAAAAATGGTCCAGAATGTTGGACTGCAACAGTATCAAGGCATCATGACAGCTCCCACAGAACTTTGCACAGACTACATGGACCTCTTCTTGTGTAGGCACACCAGTTATGTATTGATGGACAAATATCCCTTGCTGTTGATAAAATCACTGGTTGTTGTAGCAGTGCTTAGGTTGCCTTATGCTTGCAATCACTGCAAACCCATACCCATGGAAACCAGCCAGAGAGGTAAGTCCGACTGCATGCTAGTGACTCTACAGGGGAATTTTACACACTCCCAGCTCTGTCAAACAATCTGTCCATTATTTGCATTTTGCTTTGATGTGCAATGGACTGAGAAACCCTTTAATCAAAGGATGCCTTTACAAACAATAGTAGGGAAGCATCATTCCACAAGGATTGCAGTCTTCAAGAACCAAACCTCAGAGCACAGTTAGGGGTTGGTAATAAATGTGATCATACCAGCACCCCCTACATCTTGAGAATAAATAGAAGTAAAAAGCATGAAACTTGAGAAAGACTGATTTATATTTTAAAGTGCTAATTGCGACTTCTTCAGTTTGTTTTGTGAAAGATCAATGAAGTCGAAAGTAATCGAGTCAGGCTTAAGGGGCTGGATTAAATGCAGGCTGTCACAATGGACAACATGGCATTCATGCACACTTAATCACAGGATAGGTCCTGCATCAATCTACTGGTGGTGGCAAAACCTCCCCAATAAAGTCAGTCACCGTGGATCTCAATTAGGCTGATTAATGAGCCAAGTGACAGCCATTATCCCTGATCCCTCCACAGTTTATTGCTGGCTCAAGGATTAAATGGGGGATTGCACCATCAGAAGGCCACCCAGCAAACTCTATCAATGTGGAGAGTGGCGGGAGGGGGTGCCCATCATTTTCAGGCACTCTCTACTCGATCAATGGACTCAGCATTGAGAAGAGGGGACCAAACCAAGTCCTTGCCTCTGACTCTCCTCCCCACCCCTCTCCTACGACTCCCACCCCATGATTGCATACTCATCTCCACTCAATTTGGGGCTGGGTTTGAGTGCGACACCAAGCATAGAAACCCTACAGTACAGAAAGAGGCCATTCGGCCCATCGAGTCTGCACTGACCACAATCCCACCCAGGCCCTACCCCCATATCCCTACATATTTACCCACTAATCCCTCTAACCTACGCATCTCAGGACACTAAGGGCAATTTTTAGCATGGCCAATCAACCTAACCCGCACATCTTTGGACTGTGGGAGGAAACCGGAGCACCCGGAGGAAACCCACGCAGACAGGAGGAGAATGTGCAAACTCCACACAGGCAGTGACCCAGCCGGGAATCGAACCCAGGTCCCTGGAGCTGTGAAGCTGCAGTGCTAACCACTGTGCTACCGTGTCGCCCTGTGTCAGGGGTCTGAGAATAATGCAGTACCTCTGGTACATGCACTGTCACTGGCAGCCACTCCTGCAGGCGTTGGCAGCTACTAAGAGCTGCCACCCTCTGATTAACCGGCAGCTCTGAGCAGATGGGACTTCCACTGCCAGTGACCTTCACCATAGGGAAAACCTAACGATAACCATTTAAGTTCCTGAGATCCCTGGGCCTTTCGGGCTGATAGAATTACCCGCTGGTTCTCTGACCAGTGGGTAAATCCCCCCTTGGTCCGACAAAATCCTAGTCAAGGTTTTAATTGCAAAGGCATTAGCTTTGATAATGAGTGCTTATTTCTGGATAGTTGTGTTTAAAAACGTAATTTGTTATTTACTACCTTGATTCCTTAGTGAGAGGAAAATATAGGTTGTAACTCAGGTGTTCAATGGTTGCGGCACAGTGGTACAGTAGTTAGCACTGCTGCCTCACAGCACTAGGGACCTGGGTTCAATTCCCGGCTTGGGTCACTGCCTGTGCGAGTCTGCACATTCTCCTCATGTCTGCGTGGGTTTCCTCCGGGTGCTCCGGTTTCCTCCCACAGTCTGAAAGATATGCTGGTTAGGTGCATTGCCCATACTAAATTCAGACACCGGAGTGTGGTGACTCGGGGACTTTCACAATAACTTAATTAGACTGTTAATGTAAGCCTACTCGTGATACTAATAAATAAACTTTAATTGATGCGTATGCAATTTTATTAGTCTGTTCACCAATCTGTACTGGACAGCTTAAGGTTGGGTGAAGCCTTTGAGAGCAAGAGTTAACAGAAGCTTCAATAGATGACCTGGGCTGGAATTCCCTGGTCTAGTCTGTCTCGTTACCACTGCTAGTGAGAATAGAGAATTTAGCATTCAGCTAAATCTCCATTCAGAGCAACGGAACCAGATAATCCCAGCCACGGGAGAGGTCAGAGAATTCCAGCCCTGAGCTCTGGACACATGTGGTGACATCTTGTAATTAAAGAGATATTTCAAAGAACTGGAAATAAACATCTTATAAGCTTGGAACAGTTGTCATCTCTGCACGGTTCTGAGATAAATCAGATATATAAAGTAAAAAACAAATTGGTGAAGACGCAATAGTAAACTCAAAAGGAATTCTTGCTCACTATGATTCTCCCCATAATCTTGAGGAAGGTAGCAATGCAGATAACAGGTCTTGAGTCCTGATGAAAGGCCATAGACCTGAAATGTTGGCCAGAATTTTACCATCCCGGAATCGGAGGGGACGAGAGGCAGGCTATGGAAAGGTCCATTGACTTCATGCAGCATTTTACGGTTTTGGAAAACCTGCCCATTAATTCTGTTATTTTCTGCACAGATACTGCCAAATTCATTCAGTATTTCCAGCATTTTCTGTTTTCATTTCAGAATTCCAGCATCAACAGTATTTTGCTATTGAATGCAAGTACCATTTCTCATCTGATACTATTTGTAGAATTAGCAAACTAATCACACCTTTTGTCACTTCGACGGCTAAGGAGGGAACAAGAGATAAAAATTCTGTAAAAATAGGACATATTACTGTACTGTTTCCTGCTGCTCCTCCTCTGCTATTTTTACTGAGTTATATTCTAAGTCAACCAACAAGTGAGTGGGGTGAGAGAGGGGAATTTTTGCAAGGCCTGTGGAGGTTGGCTTGGAGGCAAGGAGTGAGAAAAATTGGACAAAAATGCATTGTGGCAATTCCCAAATGTGTTGCCACCTCCTCCTGTTTTTCCCCGAAGCAGTTTCTGTGCAATGAGAGCAACGCGCTTGGCAGCAGAGGGAAGTGGATTAAGCTTATTTAATGGGCACTTAGCAACAACGTTCCAAGAGCAATGCAGTTATTATAGCAACACCTGGAGGAGGTGGTTGCACAGTTGGAAGTTGCAGCTGTACGATAAACTGACCCCTCTACTGGAACAAACGCTAACCCTGTGGGCATCTGCAGGTAGTGTCCTGCCTTTGCAACAACAACTCCTGAACTCGGCTCTCACAATCCTTGGGTTGTAGATGTGACTGCTGGTTCGTTCAGTGTATTCTCAAAGCCATTCCACTCCACCCTCTTTTGATGCATTTACCTCAGCACATTTACTCCCACATTTCAGGCACTGAGAAGGCTGCTGGCATCCTGATTAACCTTCCCTTTCCTTCAACCAACTTGCCATCCCAAACTGAATGGTGAACCTGGAGGTGAGCTACGAATTGGTCACCTTCCAGTACATTGGCCACTGAGACGCACAGCTCAATAACTGGTCCTGATGGCCAAAAATATTCCAGGGTGCATATCTGATACCAGGCTGGTTGCGTGAGATAGTAGTTAGCTGAGGTATTGTTGGGAGTGCTGCAATTAGCTTGGGGAGGGAAAATATTCCAAGTTCTTGATCCTGTATGCTGTCACATAATTCTGTTTGCAAGTGCCTGTGCATGGATGACAAATGTGCATGGATCACTGTCAACCTTTGCAACAATTATCAAAGACCATATGTGAATTAGGAACATGAGTGGCTCCAGCATGTGTCCATTTCTTGCAGGAACATTAGCCAAGTATATAGCACTGCTTTCAGGAGCGTATGTGAGGGTGAGGGTGAAAATTGACACAATGAAAGAAAAACTATGGACTTTCCTCACTTGCTCAGCAAAAAATGTTGCAAAACTTCTCATAGGTTTAATAACTGTCATTATTCAAGAAGTCATCTAGATTAAGGTCTGTGTCCGGACCCATACTGAGACTTATATTATCACACATTCTCAGAAGAATTCTTCTTCTAGAAAATCAATGTTAAGATTTGTCCTCATCTTCAAATTCCCCAAGACCAAGACCTCATATCCCAGCATCTCTGTGATCTCCTCTAACCTTATATTCCTGGATTCACCCTCCTATCATTCAATATTTACTGTTTCTCGGCAGATTTTTACATACCTCAGTGGTGCGTGGGCATTCATTTCGAAAGTCAATGGATCACTGACTTCGACAATGCCCCCCCACCTGCACTTTGAAAGACATCAAATAATATATATAATGGCCAATTAATCACTGGCAGGAGGGGAGATGGCCAACAGCTTCAGGGGATGGTGGGAAGCTCTCAGAATTGGCTCGTCAAGGCCTGACATCCAGGCACAGAAGAGGCAGGCTGTGACATGAAAGGAGGTCATGGCCACATATTAAAGGTAGCCTTGGCACAGGAACATGGCAGCTGAATGAGGAGGCAGTAGGCATATCAGAGCTTTATGTTGGAGATTTTGAATTTACTCACCATAGGTAAGTGATTATTTATGTATGTGTACAACTGTTCTTGAGGTTAGGAAATAATCAGGACCTTTACCAGAGAAGAAAGGAGTATTGGAAAGCAACTCTCCCATTCCCCTGATGAATATCGAGGGTGGAATTTCCACCAAAAATGTCTAAATGTCATAACAGCATGAAAACGGGAGTCTTCCACGCCGGCCTTTTGGGCGAGCTCTGCGGTCTTCTGGCACTCTGTCAATATTTTTGACAGCTGGGAGCTTGGAGCTTAGTGCCGGTGTGGGAAGTGGTGGAGGGCTGAGACTAAATACACCAGCAGAGCCAGCTTCAGAACTCCTACTGAACCAGGAGCCCTCCTCCCAATCCATCTCCTTCCCCCCCCCCAGGACATCAGAACCCCACCCCCACCACCGGAGGTGGCATTGTCACCCCCCAATACCGACACAGGTCACTAGCATCGAGGCATCAGGACCCTCCATGATGAATCCCCTTACATGCCCCTGTCCTTTCATGACCCCCTCAATGCACCCGTCCCCCTTGCACATCTCCCTCCCTTGCAGAATCCCCCTTTGACAACCACTTCCTTGCAGGGCTCCCCCCTTGATGACCATCCCTTTTGCAGAGCTTTCCCCTTGCAAAGCTACCCCATTTCATAAACCCCTATCATTGTGCATATCTACCACCCCTCGTCATAGCCCCACCCGCACTTAGCCCCCACCTCCTCGGCATTGTCCCTGGCACCGTTATGGTAGGAACTGAAAGAGGTTGTGTTTGATCTGCCTCCCTGTTGCCTTTTGAGCAGCTATGTTGGCATTTTTTCCAAGCTACTCCATTTAAATTTATCCTGAATAAGACGCCACTTCTTCCTGATGCTAAGGTTTTCCCAGTGGGAGAAAAAGAAATCCTGTTGTCTGCAGAGCCTAAACAAGTATTTTTCTTTGCACCCTGCGAGAAGTTGGGTTCTGTGTTGTCTGACTTTTTCCTGTAAGGTTTTTGGCTCAAGTAACCTGTAAGCTGAGGGTGTGTGAGATCATGCCAGGTATTCATGGCTTTATCCTGGTTTCCCCCCAATCTCTGAAACATCCTTTCATTGTTTGTACCTCTGGAGGCGCCGTTGTAATGAATAATGAATAAGGCGAACCAAGTGTGTTGGTGCTCTCTTGTCTCTTTCTGAAAATATTTGTGAATAAATTATTATGCTGAACTGTACCAACCCTTGAGGGTTTATTGTATTGTTTGGAAAAATGGGGGAAAATCTTAATAAAAATATATCAAAGAAAGAGGGCTGGGGAGGGGAGCATGCATGAAGCTGGGCAAATTGTCAGGAATGAAGCATTGATGGTTTTTGACTTGGAAGGTTTTTCCCAGATAGGAAGATATGTCTCTATGTTGACTGGTGTAAGGTTCAAAGTCTGATTCATATCTCTGAATGGTTCTGATGTTTACATTGAGGAAGTTTGCCTCAGTGTACTCACCTCAAAGGCTTCTTTTGTTTCCTGATCATGAACAACATCAAGGGTCAGCTCAACAGCTCAAAGATGAGAGAGGGATAAGGATCCTTGTGTCACATCCAACTCCTGGTCCCTCTCAGGAAAGCAGGGAGGGTCAACTGGGCCTCATGGCAGCTGATAAGCAGGAACTGATGTCATTGGGGGTGCATCTCCCAGAACACTCCGAATGGGGCAATCTCTCATCAGCTTCTTTGGGGCAGAGATACCAAATGCATAGATACCTTCAAGTCCCACACTGACAGATGGTATGCTCCCATTGTGCAGGAGACTCCCACCATGCTGGGTTCCTCACAGCCACAGGTGTCTGGAGGAAATCCACCAAAGTCATCCCAGTCAAGGGGTATAAGGTCAGCAGCTTGTCTCCACAGGAGCTTTCAGTGAGGGTGGAGGGGGCTGGGGTGGGGGGAGGGGGGGGATGGCAGGGGGGGGGATGCCGCAGTACCCAAAAAAGATTGAAAAATAGTACACAGTGCTCACGCTTGGGGTCACATAGATGCCTTTTAATTTTGCGGTCTGTGTCTTTCTGTGACTCTCTGCGTACATAAATGAATGCTGTTTTCCACATGTTAATCATCTGCATGTGTTCACTAACTGTATTTATCAATCTGCACATGTACATAGTGCTATCCCCTGAGGTTGATGAAAGCCACTGCCTGTTCTACTGGCGCATTGATGGCAATGTAAGTATAGTCAATGACCCCTTGCATCTGTGGAAAATCAACCATGGCTGCAAAGGCTTTGGTGCTTTTCAATTGACTGTTATTGTCAGCATTGAAGGAGATGTATTGAGGGCATGCCTGAACATGGCATCCGTGAATTTCTTCAGCCCCTTGTTTTGTGCTCTTTCTGCTCACCTGCTGGTAGTCGCTCCTTCAATGCTTTGCCCTGTTATCTCAAACTCCCTCCTTGCATACAGAAAGCAAGATTAATTTCTTCCCCAAACTTAAACCTCATCCTTTTCCTTTCAACTCTAACAACTGGTCTATGTTCACTATCCACAATACAAAGCATTTGGAATCTGTTGTGTGTAACGGACACTAGAAAAATGTAAGATATTGATCTGTTCCTCGAACAACTGGGGTAAAGCTTGCAATTATACACTGAAACAGCCTAACAAGCATATTTGCCAAAGATTTCCACAGGGATTTTAATAACCAAGAAGCCATTGTTGATTGTTGTAAAAACCTATTTTGTTCACTAATTTCCTTACCTGGTCTGGCCTATATGTGACTTCAGACCCACAGCAACATGGTTCACTCTTAAATGCTCTCTGAAATGGCTTAGCAAGCCACTCAGGTGTCTGGAGGAAATCCACCAAAGTCATCCCAGTCAAGGGGTATAAGGTCAGCAGCTTGTCTCCACAGGAGCTTTCAGTGAGGGTGGAGGGGGCGGGGGTGGGGGGAGGGGGGGGATGGCAGGGGGGGGATGCCGCAGTACCCAAAAAAGATTGAAAAATAGTACACAGTGCTCACGCTTGGGGTCACATAGATGCCTTTTAATCTAACTGCTATGAAGTCGATAAAAAGGAGTGTTACCAGACAGACCATCCGGCATCTACCGGAAACAACAATGGTAAACTCAGACCTGTTGGCCCTGCAAAGTCGTCCTTACTAGCATCTTGGGGACTTCGCTAAAATTGGGACAGCTGTCTCAAAGATACATTAAGCAACAGCCTGACATAGTTACACTCACAGGACATATCTTACAGATAATGTCCCAGACACCACCATCACCATTCCTGGATATGTCCTGTCCCACTGGCAGTTCAGACCCAGCAGAGGCGGCAGCACAGTGGTATATAGTCAAGAAGGCATTGGCTGGGCAGTCCTCAACATTGACTCCAGAAGTCTCACGGCACTGGGTCAAACATGGGAAAGGAAATCTCCTGCTGATTACCGCAAGTTGCCCCTACACCTCCCCTCTCAGTTGATGAATCAGTACTCTTCCATGTTGAGGAAGGACACCTTGGAGGAAGCACAAATGGTGGCAAAGGCTCAGAATGTACCCTGGGTGGGAGGCTTCAATGTCCATCACCAAGAGTGACTCAGTAGCACTACTGCTGATGGAGCTAAAATCCTAACGGATATAATTGCTGGACCAGGTCTGCGACCAGCGGAGAGGGAACCAATAAGGGGGAAAAACATACTTGATTTCATCCTCACCAATCTGCCTGTCGCTCATGTATCTGCCCATGACAGTATTAGTAGGAGTGATCACTGTACAGTCCTTATGGAGACTAAGTCCCGAGTTTACATTCATGATACCCTCCATCGTGCTGTGTGGCACCAACACTGTGATGAATGGGACAGATTTTGAACAGACTTGTAACTCAAAACTAGGCATCCATGAGATGCTGTGGGCCATTAGCAGCAGGAGAAATGGACTCAACCACAATCTGTAACTTCTTGGCCCACATATTCCCAACTCTATATAATCACAAAGCCAGGGAATCAGCCCAGGTTCAATGAAGAGTGCAGGAGGGCATGCTAGGAACAGCAACAGGCATACCTAAAAATGAGGTGTCAACCTGGTGAAGCTACAACACAGGGCTACTTGTGTGCCAAACAGCATTTGTAGCAAGTAATAGGCAGAACAAAGCCATCCCACAACAAACAGAACAAATCTACATTCAGCCATGAATAATAGTGGACAATTAAACAATTCACTGGAGAAGGAGGCTCCACAAATAACCTCATCTTCAATGATGCCCTGGCACATTGGTGCTATGAACTTGCCACGATCTGCAGCCAGAAGTGCTGAGTGAATGATCCATTTTGGGCTCTTCCAAAGGTCCCCTGCATCAGAGATGCCTATATTCTGTGAACTTGATTTACTCCAATCATCTCAGCTCCAGGACATCAGTACAGCAGTTCTTCTGGGGACTGTCCTAGGTCCAACCATCTTCAGCTGCTTCATCAATGACTGTCTTTCCATCATAAGGTCAAGAGTGGGGATGTTCGGTGGCGACTGAACAATGTTCAGGAAAATTCACAACTCCTCAGATAGTAAAGCAGTCCATGTCCAAATACAACAAACCTCGACAACATCCAGGCTTGGGTCAGAAATCATAGAAACATTACAGTGCAGAAGGAAGCCATTTGGTCCATCAAGTCTGCACCGACAACAATCCCACCCAGGCCCTATTCCTACTTAGTTACCCTGCTAATGACTCTAACCTATCACATCCCAGGACACTAAGGGGCAATTTAGCATGGCCAATCAACCTAACCCGTACATCTTTGGACTGTGGGAGGAAACTGGAGCACCCGGAGGAAACCCACGCAGACACGGGGAGAATGTCCAAACTCCACACAGACAGTGACCCAAGTCGGGAATCGAACCCAGGTCCCAGGCAGCAGTGCTAACCACTGTGCTACCCTGACACCCTGACCAATGGCAAGTAACAATGTGCCACACAGGTGCCAGGCAGTAACTTCCAACAAGACAGGATCTAACCCTCACCCCTTGACATTCAATGGCATTACTGGAGGTCACCATTGACCAGAAATTGTACTGGGCTAGCCATATAAACACTGTGGCTACAGGAGCAGGACAAAGGCTAGGAATCCTGCGGCAAGTAACTCACCTCCTGACTCCCCAGACTCTTTCCACTATTTGCAAGGCACAAGTCAGATGTGTAATGGAATACTGTCCACTTGCATGGATGAGAACAACTCCAACAACACTTAAGAAGCTTGACACAATCCAGGATAAAGCAACCTGCTTGATTGGCACTCCACCCACAGACACTCACAAGCTCCCACCACCAATGCACAGTGAAGGCAGTGTGTACCATATACAAGACGCACAAGAGGAAGTTACCAAGGCTCCTTAGACAGCATCTTCCAAATCCACAACCATTACCATCTAGAAGGACAAAGGCAGCAGACAATGGAAACACCACCATCTGGAAGTTCTATCTAAGCCACTCACCATCGTGACTGGGAAATATATCACCATTCCTTCACTTTTGCTGGGTCTTTCTAACAGCACTGTGGGTGCAGTTGCACCACTTGGACTGCAGGCGTTCAAGAACAATGTCCATCACCGCCCTCAAGGGCAATTAGGAATGGGCAAAGAAATCTGGCCTTCGTGGTGAAACCCACATCACGCGAATAAGCAAAAAAACCCCCAAAATATCAGTGCTTGATGGTGTCCAGTGGAGCAATGGCAACACATTTTTCTCTTCTTTCTTGATTTGTCAAATCTAAAACATTTTTAGCTTCATAATGTCAAAGTGAGATTGTGTAAAATATCATTATAAAGGAATAGCTTAACAATTGGATGTTCTGAATAGTGTTGAAAGAAACTCCCTCAGTTGGAGGAGTTATGCAAATGAAGACCCAATGAGCAATCTATCTCATTATTTCTTTCCCTGCTCCTCTCTACCCACACAAGTGGAATAAAGTGTCATGCAAGGTAAAATATTTCCTGTAGTAACATGTCAGAATGCATTTCCTCACAGCTCACAAGGCATTCACTGAACCATTTCTCTTGAATTTTCAGTCTAAAATGGAGAAAGAAAAATATGTTTGGCTTTCTCATGCTCCTTCCCTCTACAAGTTTGACATCGGTTTGTGGCATCTCAAACCACCGTACACATTTTTGATTACTCGCATTCATCAGTCACTTCAGAAACATCAAACTAAAGGCCTGCTTTTAAAGCAGAGTTGTGGCTGTGTGAACTGGGCTCGAGGCACGAGCAAACTATCCTTATGTCACTGCAACATGCCTGGGAGATTTTAAATTCTGTGCTGTCTCATGATCAATCAGTCGGCTGTCCATAGCCAGCAGGTGGAGAAGTAGAAGGGTGATGCTGGTGCTGAGTGTTGTGTTTAAAATCCAGCTCCTGGTTAAAATTGTAGCTTGTGCAATCTGTGACGGGCTATCAAATGCTCCATGAGGCAATTTTAACTGCTCACCAGTTCAATTTACCCCTAATTTGTTCAAAAAATACTGTGTATTTATTTTAAAACATCTAGCTGTTTGTAATGTGGACAGTTAATAATTCCCCTTTTTCTGTGCCAATAATTCAGAAAACAACTTCTTTTGAAGTAGACAGGGAGAAGAGCAGACAAAGAGAAACTGTTCCCACTTGTGAAAGGATTCAAAATGAGAGGGGACAAAAAAAGATCGCAAAAGTGACATGAGGAAAAGTTTTCACGCAGCATGTGGTTAGGGCTCGGAATGTGCCTGAGAGTGTGGACTGCAGATTCAATCCAAGCATTTAATAGGGAATTAGATTGTTACCTGAAAAGGAAGAATGTGCAGGGGAGAAGGTGGGGAAATGGGACTCAGTGAATTGTTTATTGGGAGAGTTGGTGCAGGCAAAAGGAGCTGAATAGCCTCTCCTACTGGGCTATAACAATTGTGTGATTCTGTAAATTCCTAGCGGACTCTATTACCAAGCTTCAGCCAAGGAAACCGAAGGCAAGACTAAATCTGATTCCCCATGAAGAGCATTTATGTGAAAGAATCAAACAGTGCAGCCTGAGTTTATTCAGCCATTGTGTCCGTGCCAGCTCTTTGGTAGTGCATCCAATTAGTTGTACTCCCTAATCTTGCCCCACAGCTCTGGAAATTTCATCTCATCAGGTAGTTATTCGAATCCATTTTCAAACATTCTATTGAAGCTGCTGTCTTCAGTCTTTCAGAAACCATTCCAGATCATAACAACTCATTGTGTAAAAATATTTTTCCTTAAACTTTTTCCCAAACTTATATCAGCAGCCTCTTGCTACTGCTCTTTCTGTCATGAGAAACAGTTTCTCCTTATTTACATTTGTAATTTTAAACACCATCGAATCTTTTCTGCTCTTAGGGGAACAACCCCAGTTTTTCCAGTCTTTGCACAGAACAGAAGTCTCTCATCTGAGTGCATCTCTTCTTGACATCCTTTGCAAACACTCTGGCTGAGCCAAACCCCTGTTTTATAAAAGTTGACCATAATTTCCATAAAGCCAGGGATCCCAGCTGGTTGTGAAATCTGTCTTTTAAACTGCCTTCCCAACATGTCCTGCCATCTTCAAATGTGTGCGTGTGAACAGCTTCAGATCTCACAGCTTTCTGAATTCTTGCTATTAAGATGTATCGCTTCATAATCACTTCAATCCAAAGGTGTGCAGGTTAGGTGGATTGGCCATGCTAAATTGCCCCTTCGTGTCAGGGGGACTAGCAGGGTAAATACATGGGGTTAGGGGATAGGACCTGGGTTGGATTGTTGTTGATACAAACCTGATGGGCCGAATGGTCTCTTTCTGCACTTTAGGGATTCTCTAATTCTACGACTAATCCCGAACTCACTGCGTGGTGCAGGTAGGGGTTTAGCAACAATTGCATTAGAGAGGGGTCGCCACTACTCATCATTATCCACCAATCCAATGAGATATGCTGGTGTGGACACCAGCTGAGAAGGGAGAAATTTTGACTATAATATCTTTTTCAGCCAACTAGTTTGCCAAATAAACACGATGAAGAGTTGGCACTTAATCTTGATACAAGTGTTACTGGAGTCTATGGAGCTATTCCCAGCAGACAGGAGGAGACATTTGCCAAAAAAGAATGTCAGACATATACTAGTAATTAAAATCTATGCAGGATATCTTTTGATAATGACCTGCAGCATTTCTGTGGGGTAATGATGTGCATAGGTCAAAGATTAATGTAGGCAAACTTCTTACCATGTCATTAGTCAATGGTATGTTGGAGAATGCTAAGACGGAACTCATTGTTAAGAAGATACTTCAGTGGAAATGTTATCCAAGCTATGGTATATGGAATAAATATATTAAGCAATTGTGGCTGACTCATTTATCTCCCAACAATAAATTTAGATAAACAGTGTCAAACTCGATTGTGCCTTTGTGTCTCTCGTATTAATCTCTCATCATTAGAACAGAAATAAGAATATATTCAACTGAAGAACATAAATAATGATTTTGCAGGGACAAAAATTCACAAGAGATTTCGAGTCCCGAATTATTCATCCCGATGCTATAGCCAGCATTCGAACATTAGTTTGACGACTGGTATTTATCACAAAGAGATTATTACTGTGATATAGGGATAGTTCACTCAGACTTCTGTATGATTAAAACCATTTTGAAATATGTCACCTGCTTAACATGCAGAATTCAATGTGGACTTACACTATCAAGATGATTAAATGGAAATATTTACATTTTTATTGTAGAGAAATTGTTACAGGTTTATGAATATGACTGTAACATTCAAGAGAGAGAGAGAAAAGCTGAACAGACTTGTTCATTGTTATTTAAGACAAGCTGCAAAATTTATGGGGGTTTTATATATGATCAAAGACATACAAAGACAATGTTTCCTGAATTGGTATCCATCATTCCCTGATGTTCCATTTGTTAAAGTGAATGGGATGAAATTTCCAGGTAGCAGGGACAGAAGTGGAAAACTATCCAAAGTCATGTTGCCTTGTTTCATCAAAGTACCATCTCAGTTTAGAGATGGAATCTAGCAATGGGCTAGATTTTCCGGTCCCGCCCGCTGTGTGAACAATCATGGACAGGACAGAAAAATTTGGTGAACGCCTAAAAAATCCGTTGACCTCAGGTGGGAATTTCCGACCTTGGGATGGGGGGCGACTGGAAAATTCTGTCCAATATAGTTGGTAGGTGCATTGCCCAGGATGGAACTGCGCAAAACAGAACTGAAAGGTTCCATTTGAGGTCAATCTATGCCGAGGTTGTTGATGTTAACAGGGACAGCCATTGTTTCCCTACAATTAGACAAACGTCTGATGGCTCGCAAGGGCCAAAGATAGCCAATGTTTCTGTTCCTGACTATCTATTGTGCTGGAAAGTTGTGGCCATGTGAATAATGGATGAGGATAGGATTGTGGTCAATTATGATGCATCATGTAGTCAAAGAGCTGATTGGTAATTGCTGTTCCAGTTCAGAAATGGCTGAAGGCCGCAAGGGTAACATATCAGAGGGCTCTCAACATATGTTCAACTGCATCTCAACAAGATTCAGCACCATAGGAAATGTAAAAGAAACTTGAGGGAGAAAAATGAAAGCAATTTTGAAAAAAAATATTCTTTCAAATGTTATTTCAGACAAGCAGCAGAATTTATGGGGATTTTTTATATCATCAAAGGCCTATAAAGACCCTGTTTTCTGAATCAACAACAAAGTGAATGAATAGAAATTTTCAAGTCAAGAGGAACAGAAGTAGAAAACAAGGAACATTAAATAAGAGCAGGGAAATATACAGACTCTGAAAAGTCAGCAGCTACCTATTTGGTTAGCCTCAGAAAACGTTTAAACTCCAAACATCTTATGTCAACATGGAGACTACTCCTCCAATGTAGGCTGTCAAGGTAACAAAGGTATACCATATTCACAAGTCTCTTTTAATACCCACTTTGGAGAAGGAAACATAATAAGAAGGTGCACGTCTTTTCTTCCCCACTTGCTAGGCATGACATTACCTTCATGAAACATAAAGTTCTGAAACCCTCCACTTTGGTGTTTTAGTTAAGATTAAAATGCCAATCCAACTCCAGGGCTTTTAGTTTCTTGGTACCTACAGATGAAAGGGAAGTGAACAATGGTCAAAACACTTGACCACATCGAGCCTCACCTGTCAGGCCTCAGCATGGAGCTTTTGCTTGTATTTATTAACTTGGTTGTTTCATAATATTAGGGCCATGTGCTGTCACAGTGGCCAAAATATTCACTGCAAAGCACAGAACTCTGTGAGGCACGATCACACAATGAAACATAAGGTCCGAGCATCAAAGATTTTTGTTGTATGCCAAAAGCTTGCCCCAGAATCTGACCTGTACTTGTGCATATTCCTTTAGTAATACATGCCGCTGAATGCCAAGAGAAAGAAAGCAAGGTCACAAACTCTGTGCAGCAGAAATCACTCAACTTCATAACAATTTATTAAACAAATGTCATCAACATATTGAAATGACAACACTTCCCAATCACAATCCTGACCAAGCCCTTATTTCCTGTAATTAGCTTTACCCAACCAAGTTTATATTTTCAGGAAAGGTTCTTCGACCGTGAAGGGCCTTTGGAGGTTTTATTATATTAGAGGCTGATATTGTTATTTCCTTCATTATTTTTTTCCATTCCATGACTTCAACAGCACAATTGAGCAGCATGGTGGCACAGTAGTTAGCATTGCTGCCTCACAGCGCCAGGGACCCAGGTTCAATTCCGGCTTCGGGTCACTGTCTGTGTGGAGTTTGCACATTCTCCCCGTATCTGTGTGGGTTTCCTCCACGTGCTCCGGTTTCCTCCCCCCCACAGTCCAAAGATATGTGGGTTAGGTTGATTGGCCATGCTAAATTGATCCTAGTATCAGGGGAATTAGCAGGGTAAATATGTGGGGTTACGGGAAAGGGCCTGGTTGAAATTGTGGTCAGTGTAGATTCAATGGGCCAAATGGCCTCCTTCTTCACTGTAGAAATTCTATGAATTTTATGAACTACTGAAGCCAATACATTTTGAAAAGTATTCAATCATCTCAGCATTTTTCTTCTATTTTCTTCATCTTGTTTCTAATTAATAATTAACTTTTTCAAAGAGTTAATTGACACTTTTCTTTATCTCTATGTTTCATTCTTAATGATCCAACATTATGGAATGAATTCCCTACTACATGTAATAAATAAAAAGCGCCTCAAAAAAACTATCTTTTCAAAATAAACTGCAAATCCATTATACCTACTTTTCATTGAGTTGCTTCCAATTTCCATCCATTTCTTCCCTTTGCAAGGTCTATCTCTGACTCTTACCTCCTTGATAGTGTTCTACAAGCCAGTCACCTGTCAATCAGTCTGCAAGCTTGACCTTGAGCTACCAGTGACCTGTCATTTTAATTCTTTACATTTTGCTGCCATTCTGATCTCTCTGTCTGAGGCCTGCTACAACATTCCAGTGAGACTCAATGCAAGCTCAAGGAACACTAACATAACTTTCAACTGTTTAAACCTCACAGTCTTCTGGGGTCATCATTGCATTCAACAGTTTTAAATTGCAGGCTGGAATTCTCCGACCTCGCCCGCGGTTGGGATTATCTGATCCCGCTCTGTGAATAGAGATTTGACTGAGCACCAAATTCTCCGTTCATAGAAATCATAGAAACCCTACAGTGCAGAAGGAGGCCATTCGGCCCATCGAGTCTGCACTGACCACAATCCCACCCAGGCCCTACCCCAGTTTTCCCTACATATTTACACACTAATCCCTCTAACCTACGCATCTAAGGGGCAATTTTTAGCATGGCCAATCAACCTAACCCGCACATCTTTGGACTCACTTGGTTCTCACTGGCAGCAGCAGCAGAATGTGTGAGATCAGAGAATTCACGCATAGTCTCTGTCCTCATTTTGTTTCCTTCTTCTTTGTTTTTTCCCTCTTGCTTCTTTCTTAGCAGAGAGGTGTGGGGAAGGTATCCCAGAGTTTAGCACCAAGATAGCTGAAGGCATTGCCACTCCAATGATGGAGGGATTATAATTGGGAATGCACAAGGGGCCAGAATTAGCAGAGCACAGATATCTCAAAGGGTTGTGGGGCTGGAAGTGTTTACAGAGGTAGGGTTAGGGTTAGAGTTAGGGTCAGGGCAAGGCTTGGAGGGATTTGCAAAGAAGGATGAGATTTTAACATCAAGATACTGCTCAAACAGAAGTTAATGGAGATCAGAGAGCAGAGGGTTGAAGAATGGGACTTGCTGCATGTTAAGACACAGGAAACAAAGCATTAGGTGACCTCAAGCTTACAGAGAATAAAGAAAAAAATATAATTTAAAACTCACAGAAGTATGACTTTTCCAAATAAACTAGTCAACAACAACCACTGTAGTGAAATCCTGTTCACAGCCTCTGCAGTAATAATTGCTGGCTGACCTCAGTTAATCCAATGCAATCCAATGTTTAAATTATATAGATGGAATGACACAAATGAACCAATGGCCAAAAATATATATTCTGCAGCAATGTTTGGTGTAGAAAATAAATGCTGTTTGGAATCTTCAAGCATTGAAATTCCTTCGGATGTCCACAATGGCATTTTCATTAATTTGAGATAAGCAAAAGAAAAGTTAGCATGTCACTATCATGCCACTTCCCAGAGGAAATGTGTAAATTGGCCGCAGAAGGAAACTAGAGAGAAGTACATTCATGACGATGAAAGGTTAGCTTTTGAGGGATAGATCAAACTTAATCCGAGAGTTAATGCAGTCTGGAATACTTGCAATGTATATACATGTCTGAATGTGTTGCACTTTCTACATTTCCTGAATGTGTTGCATCTTCTACATTTCCTGAAGTGACACTGTGAAAAGAAATAAAGCTATTTATTACACACAACACAATACAAATCAGTTTGGATTAATCAGGAACTAGAGAACTGGGCAAGAATATAAATTACAAAGGCAAAGATGCTACAAAGTATTTTCTTTCAAAGTATTTTCTTCTCTAACATCTCACCAAAGTATACATTTCCAGCAGAACCTAAAAGAGAGTTAGACGTGTTCTTGATTTGGAAGAGCACTTCAAGTTATAGAAAAGTAGATGGTATGATATTGGGATTAGTGGTAATTATTTAACACAGCCTCCTGAAGCTTCCTTGATTGTCTTTGGGAATAAAGAGGAGTTTCCCAGGATTTACACAAATTAATTTATTACTGAAAAGAGAGGCATGTCATTGAAGCTTTTCATCCTGCACTCATCAGGACAAACACAAGAATTCCAAAGTTTCAAATTCTCACAACAATTTATGCTACTGGAGAAAAGGTGCTTATTAGTTGGCAAGTCAACCCTGATTGGCTGAGTCTGATTTCAAGGTTATTTTGGAAGAGATTTATGATGTATGAAACAATACCATGACTGGGTAGAATGGCATTGATAGACCACTGGCCTTTAGACTATTTATATGTAGTTTTATTGATTTTTAGTTTGGCCAGTCACTGAATTAAACCACTGAAAAATCCATAATGTTAAAATTCCCATGTGCCCAACCCGGGAACATATTTTGTTTTACTGGGACACAATCTGAATAAAATTAATTGCCACTTGGAAAAATATAGGTTAACAATTGAAAGCAAGCTGAGATTTGTGAAAGGTATGTTTGACGAAATTGATGGAATTCTTGGCTGAAGAAAAGGCTAATGAGATTGAGCTTGTACATTCTGACCGGAATTCTCCAGCTATTCACACCCCACCACCACTGCCATCAAGGACGGAGAATCTGGTGCTCAGCCAAATCTCTGTTTACTGCAATGGGACTGGAAAATCCCAGCTGCGGGCGAGTACTTTCAATAGGCCTCACCGTGGGTGGCACAGTCGCACAGTGGTTAGCATCGCTGCCTCACAGTGGCAGGGCCCCAGGTTCAATTTCAACCTTGGGTCACTGTCTGTGTGGAGTTTTCACATTCTCCCCATGTTTGCATGGGCTTCCTCCGGGTGCTCCGGCTTCCTCCCACAGTCCAAAGACGTGCGGGTTAAGTTGATTGGCCATGCTAAATTGACCCTAGTGTCAGGGGGACTAGTAGGGTAAATGCGTGGGGTTGCGGAAATTGGGCCCGCGTGAGAATGTGGTCAGTACAGACTCGATAAGCCGAGTGGCCTCCATCTGTACTGTAGGGATTCTATGATTCTATGATAAATTATTACAGATTAGGCTCTAGTATTCAGCCCTGTGTTTTTAAAATATTTTTTTGCCTACCTTCTGCAGGCTGCAGTGGCCACTGCTCCTGGTGGTGCTGCTGAGTTGCTGTCCATTTGATCGGACTGGCAACTCTTGGAGGTTGGGCTGCTGTTTTTAATAGGATGACAGTAGCTACTTAATTTGATGCCACCCATAAACTTTAGGGAAGGTCCTGCCGGTCACCTGTGTGTGCCAGCAGCACATATTGGGTGGGACATCCCCCCCTCCCCCCCAACCACCCCCCCCCCCCCCCCCGCCCCCTGCCACCCCCTCCTTCGCTCATGGTATGTTTTCAGGCAGCAGAGGTGGCTCACCATTGGCCACGAGCAGGATCTTGCAGTCCTGCCAATGTCAACGGTGTTTTGTGTGGCTCGCCCATCCCACTGCGAGGGACTGGAAGGCCCCACCTGTGGGAAGGGCTGAAAAATCCCACTCATTTTCTGCAAATGTCCCTCCAGTTGGTAAAATTCAGGCCTATGTTTCTGTTTGTTCAGAATTGAAAAATGAGCTTAAGCAATTATCACAGAAGATTCCAATAGCCTGAGTGACAATGGCAAAATAGCCTCTGATTGCTTTGAACAATTTTCTTACATGGCAGTTTAAGCCTCTTCCATAAATAGTACAGGTCCCAGCAAGTCTGGAGGTCTGTGAAAGGATATATCAATGAAATATTGCTGTGCCAGTGTGAGAAAGGGCAAACAATATGAATGGTGCTATGTCATTGTGACTTAATTTGCATGGGATCCAGTAACAAACTGGTAGATGCTTCTGGTGTATTTCAACCTTAATACTGGGGGACGAGGAACAAGGCTAAATGGGCAGAAAATAGTTAGCCACTATTTGTTGCAAAAGATCTCTAACCCAATTTGCAGTCAGTTCTGTCCAACTCACATGCATTTAATGGGCAAAACTGGTGATGTTAGTTTGTTGACAGGTTCACAATAATAGGCTGAAGAAAAATAGTTCAATCTAGCATAGATGTTTACAGGGAGGGGAGAAAGCAATCAAGGTAAAACCATTTTCCAAGTTCCTTCACAATTCTTTTAGATTTGTTCAAAGAAATGTCATAGAAGTACCTTCCCTAATGATGAATGGAGAATGATGAATGGGGTGGCACAATGGTTAGCATGGTTGCCTCACAGTGCCAGGGACCTGGGTTTGATTCCGGCCTTGGATGACTGTCTGTGTTGAGTTTGCACATTCACCCCATGTCGGTATGGGCTTCCTCCAGGTGCTCTGGTTCCTCCCACAGTCCAAAGATGTGCAGATTAGGTTGATTAGCCATACACAATTGCCCCTTGGTGTCCAAAGATGGTTAGGTTGGATTAGCTTTGGTAAGTGTGCGGGGTTATGGGGGTAGGGTGGGGGAGAGCACCTTGGTGGGATGCTCTTTTGAGGAGCCAGTGGAGACTCTATGGGCTGGAAGGCCTCTTTCTGCACAGTAGAGCTTCTATGTTCTATGGCAAGAAAGGAGCCATAATGCGACATCAAATTACATTTTAACGTGAGTAGTTGGTAATGACTCAAAACTTTTCAGGTGAATTTTGATGGAATTAGACAGGAGCATATAAGAGTTGATTGGAGTAGCTTGTTTGAGGGCTAGAGAGAAAATAGGACCTGTCAAGGACCAAAGTGGACATGAACGAGTGGAACCTCAGGAGATGTGTGAGGTTTTTAATGAGTATTTCTCCTCTGTGTTTACCGTGGAGAGAGACATAAAGACTTGGGAACCTGGGAAGGTTAGTGGCAATATATTGGAGACAGTTCGCATTACAGTAGAGGAGGTGATGTTCGTATTAAAATGTATGAAGGTGGATAAATCTCCTGGCCCTGACCAGGTATGTCTAAGAACACTGGGTGAGGTTAAAGAAGAAATTATGGGAGCCCTGGCTGAGATATTTGCATCATTGTTAGCCCATGGGTGAGGTACCAGAAGATTAGGGGGTAGAAAATATTGTGCCCTTATTTAAGAAGAGCTGCAAAGAAAAACCTGGGAATTAGAGACCAGTAAGCTTAACAGCTGTGGTGGGTAAATTACTGGAGACAATTCTGAGGGATAAGATATACAGGCATTTAGAAAGACAGGATTTGATTAGTAGTCAGCGTGAATTTGTGCACGGGAGATCATGCCTTACAAATTTGTTAGAGGTCTTTCATGAAGAGACCAGACAGGTTGATGAGGGCAGGGTGATAGATGTAGTCTATATGGACTTCAGTAAGGCCTTTGACTAATTTCCACATGGTAGGCTGCTCTGGAAGGCTAGATCACATGGAATCCAGGGAGAGCTGGCAAACTGGATATACAATTGGCTTGATGTAGGAAGCAGAGGGTAATGGTCAGACTGGAGGCCTGTGACTAGTGGTATGCCTCAGAGGTCAGTGCTGGGCCCATTGCTGTTTCTTATCGATATCAACGATTTGGATAAGAATGTACAAGGCATGATCAGTAAGTTTGCAGATGACACTAAAATAAGTGGTATTGTAGACAATGCGGAAGGTTATCAAAAATTGCAGCAGGATTTTGATCAGTTGGGGAATTGGGCAGAGAAAGGGCAAATGGAGTTCAATACAGATAAGTGTGAGGTGTTGCATTTTGAAAAGTCAAATCAAGGTCGGACTTTCACGGTGAATGGTAGGACCTTAGGGTGTATCGTGGAACAGAGGGACCTTGGAGTTCAGGTGCATGGCTCTCTAAAGGTGGAGTCACAGGTAGATAGGATAGTGAAGGAGGCTTTTGACAGGCTCATCTTTATCAGTCAAGGTATTGAGAAGTTATGTTGCAGTTGTACAGGATGTTGGTGAGGCTGCACCTGGAGTATTGTGTTCAGTTTTGGTTGCCTTGCTATAGGAAAGATGTTATTAAACTGGAGAGAGTGCAGAAGAGATTTACAAAGATGTTGCCAGGACTCAAGGAACTGAGCTATAGGGAGAGATTGGACAGGCTAGAACTTTCTTCTTTGGCGCGTATGAGACTGAGGGGTGATCTTATAGAGTTGTATAAGATCATGAGAGGCATGGCTAGGGTGAATGCACTCAATCTTTTTCCCAGAGTTGGGGAATTGAGAACTAGAGGGCATAGGTTTAAGTTAAGAGGGGAAAGAATTAATGGGAACCTGAGGAGCAACTTTTTTATACAGAGGGTAGTACGTATATGGAATAAGCTGCCAGAGGAAATGGTTGAGGCAGGGAGGTTGACAACATTTAAAAGACATTTGGACAGATGCGTGGATAGGAAAGGTTCAGAAGGATATGGGCCAAATGTAGGCAAATGGAGTTAGCTTAGATGGGCGTTTTGGTCGGCATGGACCAGTTTGGGCCGAAGGGCCTATCTCCATGCCGTTGATTCTATGATCCTATGTCCTAGTATTTAAGAGATGGGAGAGAGAAACTGTGAAATTGCAGACCTACTTGTCAAATGTCTGTTCTGGGAAAGTTGCTTTTTTTTTTTAATTGGTCGGTGCAACATCGTGGGCCGAAGGGCCTGTTCTGCGCTGTAATGTTCTATGTTCTATGTTCTATATTATTATGAAAGTATTTATGGAACATTTCAAAAAGGTGAACTGATCAGACTGATCCAGTATGGAGAGTGAGTCATGTCTAACTAACCCAGTTATTCTTTTGTGAAAGTTACGAACATGCAGATTATGGAGTGATTATGAATGCCATTTGATAAGGCATGTGATGTTAGCAAAATGAATGTCCATGGAACTGAAGGAAATGCATTGCTATGAGTGGGGAATTTCTTAGGAGATAGGAAACAGAGAGTAGCGCTCATGAGTATACACTTCAGTTGACAAAGTGTGGCCAGCGGTGCCCCACAGGATTCAGCTTTTCCCTATATCTAACAATGTAGGAATGTATCCAAGTTTGCTGATGGCACAAAGTTCGGTGGGACAGTAAGTGGTGAATTAGGAAACAGGAAGTTGTGAATGATAACAGCTTAAATGAGTGGGCAAAACCATAGCAGATTGAGTTTGATGTGGGTAAATGTGAGGTCACCCTCTTTGATTTGAAGAAAGATAGCTCAGAGTATTTTCTGATGATAATGATCTCGGACCAGAGAACTTTAGGGGTCCATGTATAAAGATCAGGAAAAGCTAGTGGATGGGTAAAATAAGTCATTTAAAAAGCAAATTGGATATTATCCTTTACCTGAAGATGTGCACAGTACAAAAGGGAAAGCAGTTATACATATATATGTTGGTTTTATAGTTTGACGGACTAGCTGAGAAATTTGCCAGGGGGTTGTCTACCATGGCCTATTGCAAGCCACCTTCACTGGTCAATACACACTTTAGGATTCTGACAGCTATAAGGTTGGCCTTATTGGCAAACTCGTAAAAAGAACCCATGAAATGTTCTCACCATGCAAGCTTGATGCTGAAATAAGGCACACGAAAGACATCCTGTGGGAGGTTGACTAACCTGATCATATCATTTTGTGTTGTACATCACTCAAACCTATGAATAGGCCGAGGGCCATCACTTTTGGCCTTGAAAAGTGTCCTATCTACCTCAGATCACTCTGGAAGGGCAAGGTATCACAAACGTCTGAGCAACAGGTGATGTTAGTTGTTTCATGCTGCTACTATTCAGTAGCAACATGAGTGGCTTTCATCACTAACAGGATGCTGTGTCAAGCTAAAAAGATGTTCTGCCTATCACACAAATGGGTAATTTGGTAAATGAATTTCAGTGCTGGTGTGATGCTAGGTATGTAGGTTGTACATTCTAAAGACTGGCAGCAGATCGTATCAAACAGCATGTCCCTTTTGCTGTATGCAACAGCAAAGTCCTAACTGTACCCAACCAGCATGTGCTTGCAAAACTCAAAATTAGAAATGATTCCATGAATAGACAGCATTTGCTAAATAATCCTCAATTATGAAAAATTATGCTGATAACCCATTTAAGATTGTCAGTCTGGCTCATAGTGTGGCATATTTTCATGTATTGCAAGCTACATATATTAATACACATGGCCCTGTTCTTTTCAGAGAGAAAGAACATGTGCATACATTGTACTGATTTCAGCTTCACAAAATAAGTGATAGCTATTCGCTGGTTCATTTCTTAGGGCAATGTCTTGACCAATTAGAGTTAAGATGCCTGATTTAAATCTTAAACAATGCGGGACAGTTAACTGTCAGTCACCATCAACTGGTGTATTCTCCATGTCAATGCCTCTACCAATCAGAGTCCACTTGCCAACCAGTTAGTATTCCCTTTTCATACAGTGTACAATTATTGCTTCCACTGATGCTGGTAATATTTGCAATTGTCCTGATGGGGATTATCCTTGGAAGGCATAATAGCCTTGGGAACGTATGGCCATGTGGAATGTAATCTCCATTTGCAGACCTCCTTAAGCAACTATGCAGTCCTTTCAACCATGGCATTAACAAGTCAGTGGGCATAGCAGCTATCAAGCAGCTGAAATGCCCTTGTACACAATGATGCACTCATATCAGCATGATAGCACCTTAGCAAGGTCACACTGACAGGAAAACCATTTGTTATCAATGAGCGCTTGACCATCTCAAGAGGGAGCAGCATCTCAGCAGCACCCTCTCTGCAATTGTCAGCGTTCCTGGATGAATAATGCCAAGGCACCATCTTGCTACCAAGTCCCAGTATGCCTTTGCACATCATGATGTAGTGATCTGTTACTCTACATCATGCACTCAAACTTGCGAGGTTTGCTTGCATTGTCCTCACCGAGAGTGCCTCATCAGGACAATGGTTTGATTATTTACAAACACTCAGGACCCTGCAATTGTTGAAAGCCTGCTAAGTTTATGTCCTGGATTACCTTGGTATTAGGGACAAAAGTGACCCAGACAGTATTGACACCACAGTCAATGGCAACATTTTCCCTTTATAGACACTGCTGAGGATTTAGGAGTTGTGTAAAGGCATTGCTTTCAGAGCATTACTGTCCTCAACATTGTCCAGTTCATAAAGTCCAAACCTTTCAATATACTCTAAGTTAATGAGTTCACAGTCATGCAATGAATTCTGTCTCAGTTTGCGTACTGTGCTTTTATACAAGGATTATCTAAATCAGGCAGCTATTCAGGAACAAAGTAAGATTTGCACAGGTAAGGGGATGGCTTCATCAGGATGAACACACACCTCTAACACTCACGCCAATCGTGTATATTTGTATTGTTACCTAGTGAACCCTACTTCAATAGTCCAGTATCATTCATAAAGAGAGTGGCAACTGAGAACGAAATAACATTCTGCCTTAAACGCAAACTGATAACAAGCTGCAGAGAAACATGAAAGCCTATGTTGTTTGATGATGAAGACTACATTTTCCAAAAACTCACTGTTATAAACTAAATGCCGTTACAAAGTACACTGCGGAGAAACAATTATCACATATGTTGCGACATATACTTGTGCCATCCACAAGCCACAGACTTCAATGTCACAGCAGCAGGATAATCACTAGCCTTAATGAACCATTCTCCTAATGTTAAATAATGTCGGCCTGAGATTGAAGGGCATTTTTCAGCCTCATTGTTACATATGGTGTACCTTTGTTGCTGTTGCAGATGTGGAAATAAAGGCTGTTCTCGGTGGTGGGATTGTGTGATACTTAAAGCAACTACAGATGTAGATGGGAACTCATTGGGGGGACACCGATGTGACCCTTGAATGACATTGCTACTGGACAGCTGAAGATCCATTTGACATGGGACCTAAGTCAACTGATGGAAGGAAAAGGTAAATAAATGCTACAAAGGTTGTTAGATCTTTGTGGCAGCACAGGTCCATCAGAATGCACAGAGGGTAAAATGGGTTGAATTATTATGAGTGGTTGCATACACTAGGTTTGTATAGGTTTGACAGTAAAAGATTAATCAGAGATCTAATCTAACATGATTGAATGATGTGAAAACAGAGCTCTGGCAACATGTGTACAGAGGGTAACAGAGTTAACATTCAAGTCGATGAGTTTCACCAAAACTGTTCCAGCACCTGTAGTATTTTGTTTTTGATGAAAGAATTTGATAGAGTATACTGAAATAAATAATTTCCCTTGATAGAGGAGTTCAGAACAAGGTGAAAAAGATCTTAAAATTAGAGTGAGACTATTCAGAGGTGATGTCAGGAAGTACTTCTGCACACTGTGGTGAACCACTGTAGTATTGTCTGTTTATGTGACATGCCTGGACACGCCCCTGCTGCCTCAATCCGGGGCTCCGCCCTTCTCTGGGTATAAAGGTGACTGCTCTCCGCCCCTTTTGCCTCAGTTCAGATTAGCCATCGGTTCGGGTGTGCTCTAATTCTTTCGTTAATAAAAGCCTGTTACTTCGCAACAACGAGTCTTTGCGTAATCAATGGTGCATCACACACAAAGGCTAAATTAGGAACTGTCTCCATCAAAAAAGCTGTGGAGGTCATCTGGTCACTTGAAAAGTTACAAATTGCAAAATGAGATGGATTTTTGTATCAGGCAAAATGCAGCATTGGTTGGTTAATAGAGTTGAGGTACAGATCAGCTTGAGACAGTTGAACAGAGGGGCTGCACGGCATATTCCTGATTCTATGGCCAAAATTTTCCAGCTCTTCTAGGTTGGAGCAGCAGTTGGATGCACTTAGGAGCATGAAGGAGGCTGAAAGTGTCATAGATAGGAGCTTTCGAGACATGGTCACACCGAAGGTGCAGGCTGATAGATGGGTGACCGCCAGAAGGGGCAGGCGGTCACCCATCTCTAACAAGTATACCGTTTTGGATACTATTGGGGGAGATGGGCTATCAGGGGATACCAGCAGCAGCAGCCAAAACAGTGGTACAGAGCAGCTGGCTCTGTTGTTAAGCAGGGAGGGACAAAGAGGACTGGAGCAATAGCTATAGGGGATTCTATAGTTAGGGGTGCAGATAGCGTTTCTGTGGACGTGAAAGAGACTCCAGGATGGTATGTTGCCTCCCTGGTGCCAGGGTCCAGGATGTCTCTGAACGGACAGAAGGCATTCTGAAGGGAGAGGGTGAACAGCCAGAGGTTGTGGTACATATTGGTACGAATGACACAGGCAGGAAGAGTGATGAGGTCCTGCAGCAGCAGTTTAGGGAGTTAGGTAGAAAGTTAAAAAACAGGACCTCTAGGGTTGTAATCTCAGGATTACTCCCTGTGCCACATGCTAGTGAGGTTAGGAATAGGAAGATAGTGCAGCTCAACACGTGGCTAAACAGCTGGTGTAGGAGGGAGGGTTTCAGATATCTGGACCATTGGGGTCTCCTCCAGGGCAGGTGGGACCTGTACAAGGACGGGTTGCATCTAAACTGGATGGGAAAGCTCATAATATTTGCTACCAAATAAACCTGTTGGACTTTAACCTGGTGTTGTTAAAACTCTTACAAATATTCTGGCCGGGAGGTTTGCTGGTGTCACATGGGAGGATTTAAACTAGTTTGGCAGGGGGGTGGGAACCAAAGCAAAGGTGAATTAGCTGAAGTGGAACCAGAGGTTAGGGCCAGTAAGACTCAGAGAAACAGCAGGCAGGGTGGGATTGCTAATCAGAGAGGGTCTGGTGGACTGAAGTGCATTTGTTTCAATGCGAGAAATGTAACCAGTAAGGCAGATGAACTTAGAGCTTGGATTAGTACTAGAAACTACGATGTTGCTGCCATTACAGAGACTTGGTTAAGGGAAGGACAGGATTGGCAGCTTAACTTTCCAGGATACAGATGTTTCTGGCGGGATAGAGGGGGATGTAAAAGGGGTGGAGGAGTTGCACTACTGGTTAAGGAGAATATCACAGCTGTACTCCAGGAGGACACCACGGAGGGCTCATACAGCGAGGCAATATGGGTAGAGCTCAGGAATAGGAAAGGTGTAGTCACAATGTTGGGGGTTTACTGTAGGCCACCCAACTGCCAGTGGGAGATTGAGGAACAGATATGTAGGCAGATTTTGGCAAGGTGTAAAAGTAACAGCGTTGTTGTGGTGGGAGATTTTAATTTCCCCCATATGGACTGGGACTCACTTAGTGCCAGGGGCATGGATGAGGCAGAGTTTGTAAGGAGCATCCAGGAGGGCTTCCTGAAACAGTATGTAGATAGTCTAACGAGGGAAGGGGCCATACTAGACCTGGTATTGGGGAATGAGCCCAGCCAGGTAGTCGATGCTTCAGTAGGGGAGCAGTTCAGGAATAGTGACCACAATTCAGTAAGCTTTAAGGTACAGATGGATAAAGATAAATGTAGTCCTCAAGTTAAAGTGCTAAATTGGGGGAAGGCTAATTACAACAATATTAGGCAGGAACTAAAGAATGTAGATTGAGGGCAGATATGTGAGGGCAAATCAACATCTGGCATGTGGGAGGCTTTCAAATGTAAGTTGATAGGGATTCAGAACCGGCACATTCCTGTGAGGATGAAGGATAAGTATGGCAAGTTTTGGGAACCTTGGATAACGAGAGATACTGTGAGCCTAGTCAAAGAGAAAAAGGAAGCATTTGTCAAAGCTAGGAGGCTGGGAACACACGAAGCAAGTGCGGAATACAAGGAAAGTAGAAAGAAACTTAAGCAAGGAGTAAGAAGGGCTAAAAGGAGTCATGAAAAAGCATTGGCCATCAGGATTAAGGAAAATCCCAAGGCTTTTTATACATATATAAAGAGCAAGAAGATAGCCAGGGAGAGGGTTGGCCCACTGAAGGACAAGGGAGGGAATCTATGTGTGGAGCCAGAGGAAATGGGTGAGGTATTAAATGAGTACTTTGTGTCAGTATTCACCAAAGAGAAGGACTTGGTGGATGATGAGTCTGGGAAAGGATGTGTAGATAGTTTGAGTCATGTTGAGATCAACAAAGTGGAGGCATTGGGGTTCTTGAGAAACATTAAAGTAGACAAGTCCCCAGGGCCTGATGGGATATACCCCAAAATACTGAGAGAGGCAAGGGAGGAAATTGCTGGGGCCTTGAGAGAAATCTTTGTATCCTCACTGGCTACAGGGGAGGTCCCAGAGGATTGGAGAATAGCCAATGTTGTTTCTTTGTTTAAGAAGGGTAGCAAGAATAATCCAGGTAATTACAGGCCGGTGAGCCTTACATCAGTGGTAGGGAAATTATTGGAGAGGATTCTTCGAGACAGGATTTATTCCCACTTGGAAATAAGTGGACATATCAATGAAAGGCAACATGATTTTGTGAAGGGGAAGTTGTGTCTCACGAACTTGACCGAGTTTTTCGAGGAAGTGACGAAGATGATTGATGAGGGTAGGGCAGTGGATATTGTCTACATGGACTTCAGTAAGGCCTTTGACAAGGTCCCTCATGGCAGACTGTTGCAGAAGGTGAAGTCGCATGGGATCAGAGGTGAGCTGGCGAGGTGGATACAAAACTGGCTCGGTCAAAAAAGACAGAGGATAGCAGTGGAAGGGTGCATTTCTGAATGGAGGGCTGTGACAAGTGGTGTTCCTCAGGGATCAGTGCTGGAACCTTTGCTGTTTGTAATATATATAAATGATTTGGAGGAAAATGTAACTGGATTGATTAGTAAGTTTGCGGACGACGCAACGTTTGGTGGATTTGCGGATAGCGATGAGGACCATCAGAGGATACAGCAGGATATAGATCAGTTGGAGACTTGGGCGGAGAGATGGCAGATGGAGTTTAATCCAGACAAATGTGAGGTAATGCATTTTGGAAGGCCTAATACAGATAGGAAATATACAGTAATTCCCTTAGGAGTATTGATAGGCAAAGGGATCTGAGTGTACTAGTACACAGGTCACTGAAAGTGGCAATGCAGGTGGAGAAGGTAGTCAAGAAGGCATACGGCATGCTTGCCTTCATCGGCCGGGGTATTGAGATTAAAAATTGGCAAGTCATGTTGCAGCTTTATAGAACCTTAGTTAAGCCGCACTTGGAATAGAGTGTTCAATTCTGGTCGCTACACTACCAGAAGGGTGTGCAGGCTTTGGAGAGGGTGCAGAAAAGATTTACCAGGATGTTGCCTGGTATGGAGGGCATTAGCTATGGGGAGAGGTTGGAGAAACTTGGCTTGTTCTCACTGGAGCGATGGAGATTGAGGGGAGACCTGATAGAAGTCTACAAGATTATGAGAGGCATGGACAGAGTGGATAATCAGAAGCTTTTTCCCAGGGTGGAAGAGTCAATTACTCGGGGGCACAGGTTTAAGGTGCAAGGGGCAAGGTTTAAAGGAGATGTACGAGGCAGATTTTTTACAGAGAGAGTAGTGGGTGCCTGGAACTTGTTGCCGGGGG